>NW_028301715.1:4848484-5151515 GCF_037042655.1 Diuraphis noxia | reverse complement strand
GGTGTCATTGAATTATGATTTAAAATACTTTGTTTTCACTTTATAACTGAACAACCGAAGCAGCTTACTGTTGCAGTGGGCATACATCCGTAATCAAAATGTAAATAATTTGGGCAACATATTATTTTAATATGTAAGTATTGAAATAGATATGATCTAGTGATTTGAAATTATTATTATTGTAATCGTATTCTCTCCCCCGTAGAATCTATTGTTATGAAATAGGCGACGACAATTTGATTTTTCGAATTTCAATCTATTATATGTCGTAGGCGTGTGCGTCAATGGAATTTAGAAACAAAATAGGAACCACCTATAACATATCGGAGTAGGTAATGAATTTATAATAAATACTTTTTACGTTACATAACTGAATAACATTAGGTAAACCGCCTATAGTAATATAATGATAGTTGCATGCAGTGTTGCCTTTGTTTTGATCGGTATTAAATTATAATTAATATTAAACGGTTACAACGTGTTTCTCTCATCTGCAGCTAATGTGAAAATATAATTTCGAGAATTCAAGTGTAAAAATTCGCTGTTTTTGTGTCGTGGCATTCATTCTAAATCATACGTATTGAGTCTTCGTGAAGTTATATAGTTAATCTGAACGGCCTACAATGGGAATCCTGTATATCCACGGAAGAAAAAAAATCGTCGACCACCGGTAACCATATTTTTTTTCAAAGATTATAACTTTTAAGTGTCTAATTAGAAAAATGTTTGACGATAAAATCGAATATAATATATACATTTTTTTCTGTATGAAATATGTTTCTTTATAATAATATATGTATATAACATAGTAAATGTCCAGCTCGTATCATAAATATCGAGGCGGCGTTCGGTTAAATGTGCGTGATTTTTATTTTTATTTTTTTCATATAATATAATATGTATACTGATCTAATTTTTTGCGCCACCAGTTTGTCGTTTATTAGACACGTTGATTGATGGACCCCGATGTCGGGAATCACGTCTCGCATCACAATAGAAAAAAAACAAGCTGACAATAAAATAGTATTTATATAATCATTTCGTATAATATGTTTTTATGAGTCCTGACAATATTTTATACGCGCGTTCTTGTCGAGACGGGTTGGCGGGGTTGCCAAAAACGGAACTATGCGGACAGGTTATAAGCTTAACACACACGAGCTATTCACAGCAGTCTCCATTGGCGCATCAAATGCACTGCAGCAAAGACGATATCTATTCGAGAAAAAAAATATATCGTCTTCGGTGTTCTGATTATATACTTTGACGTTTTTTCTTTCTTTTTATTTTTTATTTCATATTTTTTAATACAAAAAGCATATTATTGTCTCTGCAGAATTAAAAGTTTTGAAAACTTGTACGAAATATAAAATGGATTGGACCTACCATAGATATACTTAGCATAAATATATTATATCGTACACTGTTTGCCGTTGTTTGGTATGTATAATCTTCAAGATATAAATCTGGAACATTAGAAACATTTTTTTAGTCGTTATAACATTGCTCAACAACTGCATTTGTATTACATGTTTTTAAAACAATAGATAATATTATGCTGCATTAATGTTTATATTGAATAGTTTGATAAAATAATAATAAATTATCTATTTGCGCCAATACCATTTATTATAAGATTTTAATTGCAGTTTGAAAAAATTAATTTTAAAAATATTTGTAAAATAAAACACTGAAACTGTTCTACAAATATTGTTAAACATATAGTACGGTAATGTAGGTATGTTTTAAGTTACCAGCTGCAGAAAATCTCTATCTCACATATTATCTTTAATCTAAAATGCTCGTTACAATTAATTTACACTACTTAACGTAGCCGTGTATTAGGTACTCTTTAGAATTTTATACCTATCCGGCTATAATTCTTATACATAATATGTTTTTAATTGACCACGATAATTTATTATGCATATAACGGCATTGATATAATGATATTTATGTACTACCTGCACACTGCAGCAAACTATAGCATATTTGCAGGGGCTTCCGCCATGATAAATGGACAGACATGCAGAGTAAAATTGTGCTCTTTTTCACCGTCATCATAATATATTGAGTGAAAATTAAAAAAAACTTCACGATCCGAGTGAATACAATCAAAACAAACGGAACTTGACAACCTGCAGCGCAAAGACGAAGTCATTCATTAGATATATCGGCTTTCGTGACAGTCACAGTCGTGATGTGCCTTCGTTTCTGTATATAAGCTATGCATGCGTAACGTGGACCAATTCATGCGGACAGCTCACATGTCATGTATGTCACAAGTACCGAAGTCGTCGAATCTTATTTTTTACCTCTTTTTATTTAATCATTACATTCAATGGGTGAAATTATCGATCGCAATCTGTTTTTCTTTGCACGGTAGCCGTTTCTTATATTGTATATTGCTGCTGGCCCGTAGATCGATGCATACCTAATGATCATGTCAATAAGAGCAAAATATGGCGCATGCACGCGTATTTTAAACTTTTGGGAAAAGAAAAAAAATAATAAGCCAAATATACACGTCAATTGAGATTATACCTTCGATATTTATTTACAAAATGCTCGGAACTGGCACTTCTGCAGCACGCTTGATAATTGATATTATTATACTCTAATATTATAGGCCTATGTATATTAGTATATTTTAAAAAACATGTTTTATTATTAGGTACATGACATAATATAATATTTTTACAACAATTTATATTGGGTCTGCCGCAGGTGCTGATAAGATTCTATAGATGGAACAATAATTACTGTGCAAATAAGTTTTGTTTCAAGCACGCGTCATCAAAATCAACGATTTTAATTTTATCTTTATTTCCTTTACTAGGTATAACAAACACTGTAAGCCAAATATTTTTCGGTGCCATACACTCAACAACAACCATTTTTAAGTCAGTCGGAAGTCGAGATGTACCGGACATTTTTGTATATACTTGCGAAAATCCTGTAAATCTTTTAACGAATTTACGAATTTAAATATAAAACTTAGATTTGTTGTTCATCGCTGGCATTAGGTATTATAACATTATAATATAATATATAAAATATCATCACCGGTGTTCCATGTGTTGCACAGTCAGTATTACTACTACAATAATGTATGATACTATTATTATATTGTTTGAATCTTTTTAAATTTTCTGTAAATAATTTCTTTTCTTTTTTTTTCCATTAAGTCTCATCACTATTCTTTATTTATTCACCAAAAAAAGAACACTGCAGACTGCTGTCGTATAACCAAATGTAACAAGGTAACAACTGAACTATCGGTTTCACATCATGTAATTTATTCAAAAAAAAAATCTACAGAAAACAACACGACATATTTGCTAATATTCAACAACTATAGACAGAATAATATGTGACGTAAACACAATACATCATTACATAATGATGTAGGTATTACAGATGATTTATATTTTTTATAATTGATTACTATGTAGTTTGTATACTATTGTATAGGTTCAGTATAACTATAATGAGTATAATGCGATCCAGCCATTTCGTTTCTTTTACCTAACATTAAAATTAGTCATATGTATATTAATATATAAACCACCTAAACAATTTAAATTATCTTCTCCAGTGTCCCAGTCAACCTAACCATTAAACACATCATCCTCACCGAGTGCAGAATATTCCAAATCACCAGAACTATATAACTACAACCTACCCGAATCACTTGCAGAAATTCTTGACAACCACCCCCAATCCATGGCCAATATCATCCAATTCATCACAGCCACCAACCTTATTTAAACCAAAATGTTAAGTTAATTTCTAGAATAAGCTCACTTTATTATATATAATATGTGATGGTTTTAAATTGTGTGTAAGAATGACCCGTGTTGTCGAAGGCCTAATTAAAAAAAAAATTAAATCATCAATATTGGCTAATAAGTTAAGAAATTTAGTTATTAAGTATCACACATCTATTTCGGCGATTGTAAACTGCGCCCAAAATACAGGTAAACACAAAATCACACATGTAAACTGCGCCCGAGTTTTTATCAAGAGTAAAAAGGTGACATACTGACATGTAAACTTCGCCCCGGTAAAATTACAGGTAAAATAATTAATTCGTTACAGCCATATATAATATGAATAATTAAAAATAAAATATAATTTTAAAAAGCAAAATAAATACAAATATTATAAATAATAACGTCATATTGTTATAAGATATTAGGAATTAAAAAAATATAATTAAAAAAATTAAAATAATTATAAATATTATAAACAATAGCATATGGCGGATACATATTCATCAATATATTTATTAAATAAATTTTCTAACTTTTCACGTTTTTTTTTTTTTTTGTTTTATAGTTTTGGAATTTAAACGGTTCATTTATACTATTTAGTTTAATATATATTTCTATTTTAATTTCTTTTAATTTTTCTATGTTTGGCCATCGTGACTTTACTGATTAAAATGAATACGATACGTACTAACAGAACTATGCCGGAAGTAGTGATAACCATCAATTATCGCATTACTGCAATGTAGATATTCAATAACGTGTTGGTATTTCTTGACGAAAATAAAATGTCTGTGATATACTTGAAAAAGTACATAGAAACTTTAATAAGTTAATAAGTCGGGCGCAGTTTACACTATACCTTTTCAACATAGATAAAAATTCGGGCGCAGTTTACAAAAAAAAGGTCATTTGGGCGCAGTTTACGTATGCCCATCTATTTTTAATTTGGACTGCCACCGGACCGCGTCCCCTTCTGAAACGGGAAGACCTTTCATACCATTTAGTTAAACATAAATTATAGATAGATATATAGTTTATGACCATATACTTATAGACACTTAGTGCTTATAATAGCACCTTAAAACTTATATATATGTGTAATAAATATATATATATATATATATATATATATATATATATATATATAAATTATAATACATGTATGTACCTGTAATACGTACTAGTGTTAAAACGTTTTAAAAATGTTAATTTTTTTATTATAGCTAAAACTAAAAACAGTATCTATAATGTATATATTATAAATATAATAATAATAATAATAATAATATAGGTATATAAGATATAAAATATATACCTACTTTGAATTATAATGAAAAAATTAAAAATTTTTTATTTAAATGGCGGCATATAGATATTATAATAATATACTATATACTCACTATACGTGTGTAATAAAATATATTTGTAATTTATTATTTAACCATAACGTAATATTTAAGTATATTATATTATATATTTTTATCTAAAATTGTATATTATAATACAGTATTTTGGATAATAATTGTACATATCGCTCATATATAAGACTATAAATCAGTTTCGGTTCAATTTACCTATAAAGTCTATACATATTATACCACATACGACAATATAATTTTATGAGCACAATAATATTTTGCACCGGATGTTTTGAGCAACAAGCTGTTAATATAATGTATAAACTATAAAGCCATAAGCCATTTTGCAATTATAAAAAATGTAATGTGCTTAATGCTTATATAGTTCAAGTAATAAACAAAATGTCTCTGCTATATTATTTATAATATTATGTAATTAAAACAAATTTTAGCCAACTTCATTAAACCTTATATTGTTATATTTAATTATTATAAAAATGCTTTTTTATGTTCCATGTTCTCTGTCAACCGTCCCCTTATAAGTTCTTTATATATTTTATTGAAATGTACAAAATCATTAATATTAAGTATTATTGCTTATTTTTAATTCATAAAATTGTTAATGTTTATAGTAACTCTATTAATGTAAACTTTATTTACAAGTTACTATTATTATGTTAAGTTAATACTATAGTGACTATAGTATAGTCTATTATATATGAACTCTCACTTCCACATAGCCATTAGCTTGAAAGTGACCTAATTCTTTTATTTTAAATTATATATCTGTATTGTAAAAAAAATTAGTTTGGAAGTAAATATGTTACTATTATTAATTTATCCTTATTAAGTTATATCATCTTATTAAGTAGATACGTTTATAACTGTAATAGATATATTACTCATTATTTGGTACTGTTTTTGTTGCTTCTTTAAAAAATGATGTAATCCATTATCCTAACTATCTCAGATTGCATCAGAATAACCAAAGGAAGGGTAAGGGTTCAGATTTTTTTATCGTGGCACCACTGATAACCCTATTTAAATTTGAACGTTGAACATTTTTACATACTATTTAAATTTAGTCTAACAAATTAAATAATATAATATAAATGTACAATTTTACAATGTTCATAAATATACCTACTTTAAAAATAAAATATAAAAAATAGCCTATAGGTTAGACTAAGCGAGGCCGTTGATAATATTCTCACCTTAAAATATGATAAAATGTCGTTAACAGATTATAATATTTTAAATACCTATACAGTAAAATAGGTTATTCTAAACGTATACAATATGTATAGAACAGAACCTCAACAATGCACCACTTGTGGATTTGTATCTGTAATATACGTAATAATTATTATGATTTAAATTTTTTTTTAAGTATTTACATATTACATAGGTATTGAGTATTTAAGCCACCGCTTGACAAATCCTGTGGGATATAGGCAACACTGCTGTTGAATATTAAATTATAATATATTATGTTAGTCATATAAAACTGTGGGCTAGTATGATTGTTATATTATTCATCTATTGAATAATATTAATTTGAACGTTTTTGCTGAGGTGTTTTTCAAACCGTTTTGACAAATACGTTAGGCACGTATGCACATATACATAAATTATTATATCCATTTTATTAAATATTTCGTTAACATTTTCTGTACCAAACCCCTTTAAATAGAAAGTTTACTTACCAATTATATAATTCTATTTCAAACCATTAAACTGATCTAGAAAATGTAATACATTTCTCAAGTTGTAAGACTTTAAATATTCGATATTTTTGAAATAAGAAATAAAATCAAAACATAATATATTCCCGAGTAAATTGTCATCCTGCGGTCGCTTACAAATAATATATAAAAGTTTAGTAGTATTCTAATATTAGTCCCATAAATAATATCACCCTGCCGATTACCTTGTAGGTAGTATTATTTATATAAGTAATATATTTGTATAAATAAACGTAATTACTGATACTATTACTAATGGTCCCACAGATACTGATTTTTTTTTAGATCAATAAAAACAAAGTTCGATGTTTTTATATTTTAAATTGAAAATAGTTTTATAATAATTGACTTATCGTTGACTACAATAGCCTCAATGTATAATCTATACAACCTTATATATTTATTATAATTCGGTAGGTACCTCAATATAGTGAATATACCTACCAGTATTGCAGGCGTATGTATACCACGATGACGATTTTAGCCGCCTGGTCAACATACGCGCGCACTCACACGACACAAAATTACACGTACTTGTAAACAGGGTGATTCCTCAAGCATATACTCAATTGTTCACTCCTTTAATAACACATTTGTTCTAATTTTTAACTATACTTAAAGATCATATAATTTTCAAGTGTGTGATTGTGGACTTTTATATACAATTTAAAAAGTCTACAGCTATAGCGATATACTTACAAACTTCTATTTTTTTTTTTTTTTTTAAGAAAACCGCTTTTGTTACTGAAAGTCCTTAGTGGCATATGGTTTTGTTTTGAACATTTTTACCAATCTTAACAATGGTTTTGAATCAAATATCAAACAGGTGTAGGTACCTTAAATTCAATCTATAATAGATATCTAACCTATTATACATATAGATACCTACTCGGACAATTTTTACAAACATAAAATGCATATCAAATTATTAATAACAACTATATACTTATAATTTTCAAATCATCGCATGGTCCTCATATCATTAAACCTATTATTATAGACTATTGTAATCTCAGAAGATCATTAGATTATATGATATAATAAAATAATTCCATAAAATTATCAAACCTTAGGTTAAGATCATCGATTGTGTTCTTATGTTGAATTTTTTATGACTTATATAATTAGATAAATAAATATATATATAATCTATATATAATTAGATTAAAAATCAAAATATTAAAACTCCAACGTTAAAAATTTAGAATACGAATGATATTCTCACTCTAATTTATATTTAAAGCTATAGATATATATTATATAGGTGCAGCAATATACGAGTATATACCTATACAGCTTTGGTACTGCTGAACGAAAATTCGCATGTTATTAGGTCAGAAAGTAAAAACAAATAATGCGGTAACACGTTGGTGAATTCCAAATTTTCGGATTTTTATAAATTAATATTGTCATATAGGAAAGAACGATGCATGGTGAATCACTCTGTATACCTACATAAGCATATAAGTGTAGCTATGATCCTATGGAACACAAAACGTTGCGTGTTTACACGAGCACACTCTTATACATATGCATAAATATTTATATTATATACTTTCATATATATATATATATAATATGCACACACACACACACTCATACGCACGCGGCACGCGGACCGTTGGTGCCCCGCCCACCAATACCGATTTAAATAAACGGCCGGGCCAATCTACGGACTGGATTAGAAAAACGACGGCGGCATTCCCTGCTTGTTCGCGGCCGTCGTCGCTCGTCGTCGTCGTCATCGCGCGCGCGGTCGGTCGGTTGCGGTACGCGTACCTCAACGTTGCAATTATAATAATATAGGCAAAGGTACCGGAGTGTTTATACGCATATCATATTATTATACATAGTATATAGATATTATACAGGACGGTTATACGTACGCGACTCGGCACTTAAATGCGAAATATTTATTTTTATTTTTTTAAACGATATATACCTCGCAGCATCCTGACTCCCAACTATTCAAACAATTCAGCGCGCGCAATCCATATTATATATATTTT
The DNA here is from genome assembly GCF_037042655.1 of Diuraphis noxia. Classification (NCBI taxonomy): domain Eukaryota; kingdom Metazoa; phylum Arthropoda; class Insecta; order Hemiptera; family Aphididae; genus Diuraphis; species Diuraphis noxia. The sequence continues at coordinate 5,142,627 of NW_028301715.1, read as the reverse complement.
GTTGTTGTAGACTATCTGCAGTGTGTTATATACGTATAATACAATATATATGCATGTATTTAGTGAGACAAAAAAATAAGATAAATGCCTCTATATACATTATGTGTGAAGGCGCAACGCAACATATATATTATATGTGTAATAAGATTAAAAAAAAAAAAAACGGCGGTCCGAGTGATATGCCTAAACCTGTACGACGTTTGTCGTTTGACAATACAAAAAATCAAAAATAAGACGGTGTTGCGTCTTAGAGGCGAGTTATATGAGCATTTTGAAACTATAACTCATTCCAAAATAATATTATTATATACCTATATCGATAAAACCTCAATAATATGAGGTACCCTAGAAATATTCTTCTCCGTGTAAAACTGCAGATATAAAAGATTGAGACGTTTAATAGTCACCATACATAATTATTATGTCGAAAGGTATAACTTTAGACACAAAATTGATGCCGTTGAATGCAAATTTCCAACGTTATATAATGTATATGTTACCGGAAATGTTGACAATTTAGGAAATGATGACAGTTCCTAGGAAATGATGAGAATTCCTAATAGCGTAAGGAAATGATATCATCGCCTAGGAATTGTCATAATTTCCACACTTTTTTAGGCAATGTTATCACTAGGGCTCGGATGTTTATGAAATTGCATATTTTTTTCTATTTATTCAATTTAATGCTAACCTAGGTACAAATTTAATTCATGTTTTACTGAATCAAATAATACTATTTTTATTTTACATATTTTTGTGTTTTTGTTGGCTAAAAATACATATTTTATAATTTTATTTATTTATATTAGAGTAGTTTTAAGTGCATAAAGATTCGAGCCCTAGTTATCACGTATCAGTTTCTTACACAAAGTCATTGGTGACTATGATGTTGCAGGTCATGTGGCTTTACAATAATGTAAAACTATTATAATGATAACTATTAACTAACTCGGAACGGTGAGATGCTAAAAACCATTTTACTACCATTACTGTCAATATTGTCCGTGTTCTATTAAAAATATCAGGTGGGTAATAACTGATATCGTTAAAATGGTTGATAATATGTTTAACCCTTTGAGTCCGGCTATAAGAAAAAATGAAAAAAGTAAAAAAAATTTTTGACAGAATTTTTTATTGTGGTCCACTTAACGTACCATTTACGTGTTTTATTAAAAGTGTCTCTACCTGTCCATACAACACGGTCCACTTAGTAGTGTGTGCCTATCTTCTTAGTGCAGTACGTATTATTTCGTTAAAATGGATTTGAATAAAATGCGAATTGAATTTAATAAAGTGATTAAAAAAAAAATATCTAATTTTTTATTAATTATTGATCATTGATTATTAATTTATAAGTGTAATAGCAGGGTAATTAATAATTGTGACAGATTAAATTAAAATATCTAAGAAAAATATATATGGCATCTTTGCCTGATATCGTTAGGAAATGATAACATGAACTAGGCAATGATATCATTTCCTTCCGTTATTAGGAATTGTCATCATTTCCTAAATGTCAACATTTCCGGTAACATATATACTTATTGCCACACTTGTATTTTGTAAAAACGTATAGAAGATGTGGATTCGATCGCATTATAAAAATGTGTTATAATTATTAAACGACAAAAACGTCGGCCCCGTTCACGCCAAAACATTTAAAATCCGAATATCTGTCTTAAGGATTGATCATATTGGTGCGTGATGATAATATAAATATATAATAATATACGTTTATACCTACTAATTTTACACCGCAGCTGATTCAATGATAAATTCTAAAACGTATCGAGTCAGCGCGTTATGATAGCTGTCCAAAGCATCGAACGAAAAAAAGTTCGATAAAAGACATAACTTAATCGGACTTTGCAAGTGTTTTGTGGTTGATGACTTATAATGCGCAATACCGTGATAATATATTATCTATTATTATTATATATGTGTCAATACGACGCACTCACGGCTTGTGCCGACGACGACCGATTTTCGATAAAATTGTCTACAAGTCCGTCCCCTTCGATCATATTAATTGTTATGGTGTCACGAAGAACAAATGAAAAAAGCGCGTAAACAAATGAAGCAATCACCGCGCCGAGTAATGACCGATGACACGGGGCGAGCGACAATGCGGTCGGTTGAGCATGCACGCGGTCACGCAGCCGCCGCGCCGCGAAGAACATCGCCGGACAAGGCGCGCGCAAAAAAGTATCTCATGCGGCACACGCATCGATCGGTCATAATTCAATCTCCCGCGATTTTCCTCCCGAGCTGCGCGCGCGAGAATTTATGGCACCACCAAAACGCTATGTTTATGCTCATACCTACGGGCTACGGTACACGCTGCAGACACGCGGTCGCCATATTGCCTGTACCGTATTTACGTACCTATATATAATATATAGTACGGTAAATGTCACTGTGTGTGCGTGTGTGAGCTATAATATTATTATGCACATGTCGCTGAAACGGCACATATATGTGTACACATGATATTATTATACAGTATGGACGCCGCTTATAAGACTCTGTACTTATTTAAAATTGAACAAGAACAAAATATAAGTGTAAGTCTTATAAGTTATAACCAAATGGACCTTAGGTATAGGCGACATCAGTGACAAATTTACGAGGGGGGGGGGGGGGGGGTCTAGGAGTAGTAAAGACAAATATATTATATATTTAAAAAAAATACATGCAGTAAATAGGTATAACTTGTTTTAATAAAAGAAAGAAATTACTCGTTTGAAATACTTAATATTTTTTATACCAACACCAGAAAAATGTTTAAAATCATACCTGTTATCGTGTGAAAAGGCTCAAGTCATATAAAAATTAATTTCGCTTGCATTTCTGTGTTCCACTACGTCACGTACAGTAACAAATATGTCTAGCAGTAGCAGATTATGGCCTTTTAGGACATAGACATGGATCTTTGGTGACAGCTAACGCCGCTAACAGTACGTTTTAAGATGAGAAAATATAGAATGATTGTTTTTATGCATTAGAATAAATGAGTACCAAGGCAAACATTCTAAGGAACTAAAAAACCGTTAAAAAATAAAAATACATTTTCAATAAAAATAATTATTCACTAAGAACCCCAAAATGTACAAAAAAAATGTGATTTAAAAATTATTTTTAAACATTTAATATACAAAAAATGAGTCAAAACAAATTTATCAATACACCAAACTATCCAAACTGCTAAGATCCATCGGCGTTCTGCTCTGCATTTTATACGTTTATTATATTCATTTTTATATAATTATGTATTATTTAGAGTATTGTTATTTGTTATCGGAATTGAAGGAAAACAATAAAAATTAAAAAGCAGTGCGTAATATTTTTGTAAGAATTTATATTCAACATCAAGTGTTATTAGCAGTAACAATTTAAAAACAAAGGTCAAATTATTACCTATTAGAATTAAGGTTCACAAAAAAAAAACCATGAATTAAAATCTTTTTAGTTTGAAGGAATGATATATTCATGATTTCAAATGTATTAAATGTTATTCAAATTTGTCATATAACGAGGTTCAATTTTATTTTACTGTAACAATTTTGTTTAAATGGAAAGTTAATGTTCCAATATTACACAATTATTCTTACAGACATATAAGTTTTTTTTTTTATTTAAACTTTGTGGATACAATTAGTTTCAACAATTACAGACATTACTTATATAGGGTATAAACACTATAAACTGTAACAATATGTTCACTCTCCTTTTCCCCTTCAATAATGCAGTTATTCAGAATCTATTTTTAGAAGTTTTTAAATGTTCTTAAGTAGTTAAATACCATATTTAAAAATGTTTAAGAATCAAGATTATGGAATGTCTTGTAGACCTACAAACTTCTGTTTTTTAAACAAAAACTCCTTTACCCCCCCCCCCTACCCCTTTCCATAATAAATTATTTATTGGATAATTTTTCTGAATACCTATTTATTAACGCATCAAGATCAAAATTTAAAAGAGTATAGTTATTGAATTATTTGGCCTTGTGTACTAAAGCTATTATCTTATGATAATAGATATGAAAGATATACAGCAGGCGGGATTATAGTGATTTAAAAAAGTAATTAATATTAATTTTTCATCAATATTTATAATTTGTAAAAATGGTACAAGTATAATAAATTCTAGATTCAAAAAGCCATATATTTCATATATTATTTGTAAAATAGTTTTTAATAATTGTTATCCTTGGTAAAAACATTAAATTTTAGAGATACTTTGAATTATAAATTAGGCAGGTACATCAACATTATCAAGAAAAAAATTTCCTAAATAATGTACATATTTTTTTTTTTTAATTTTAAAGTGTTTCTGACATAGGTACAAGGTCATCGAACTTATTGATATAATAAAAATTTTTTAACATCATGAAGTTGTTAAGCGTAAATTAATTACAATAAATACAGTAAATTAAATGTAGGTACAGCTAAAAACGGAGGGGTTCTTATCTGAAAAATAGAAGCTTATATCGCCACCACAGAACTCTCTTTAAGTAGTACAATAAAATTTAAGTAATGTGTATATTAAAAAATTTCAAAAATTAGAATTTTTATAAATTCATCATTAATAGGAGTGAGCATGCTTGATGAAAAAACCCTGTGCCCTATATATTAAAACGAGTAAACACAACTTTATTTCCTAATAATCCTTATTATATTTTTCTCAATTATGTTAATTTTATCCAACCTACAATGGAGTTTTCACAATTAATATGTTAAATCGTTTTTAACTGGATAGCCAGGTAGAATGAAACTTTATATATAAAAGCATCGTAATACAGAAAAACTTCCGTTAACGGTCACCTGTATTTAACGGTCAATTTGTTTGATCCCGTCGAGTGTTATGTGAAAAATGAATTAATTCTTCTAAGTAGCGGGCACTCAAATTAACGGTCAACATTTGAAAGTATATCAAATGGAAAATTATATTTGAGTTTATCTTAACGAGCTTAATTTATGATGTCGTTAAGGCGATAACACTTGTCTGTGACTGTGTATTTTATTATTTGTGTTCAGTGTATGTTTAAAACGTTTCGAAGTACGTACCTATAATTTCAATGGCGTCCAAACGAAAACATCTAACTTGAGCAGAAAAAATCAAATTGTTAGATTTTTATCAAAAATAAAATGGGAGTGCACGTACTGTTGCAGATAAATTTGGAATAGGAAGAACTCAAGCCACTGACTTAATAAAAAATAGAGAAACTATTTTAAAATTACGGATCCCGCAGTATAATGATCAAATGAAAACTATAAATTGTCATAAAACTATAAAAACCGCAGAATTTATTTTGAAAAAAATTGCTCAAATAATCAAATGAATCTAAAACAAACAAATATAACTCAATTTTTTAATTTTAATATTTATAAAAGCTTATGAGATTTTTTTTAAATTTTAAACTGTAGGTACCTATCTACCTACATTATTTCGTAAATATTATAAATACAATTTTTAATACCCATATTCATATGCGGTATGTTAATGTTGATGTTTTATTTTTAAAATTTGTATGACCTCTATAAAGCGGTCACCTGGAAGGTCTTGAACTTCTGTTAACGGTCACCTCTGTAGGACAGGTAAGTGAAAAAATATTAAAAATTATACAATTCTTCATATACCTATTATACCTAATATATGGCTATATTTAAATTAAATAATATGTATTTTTATACTTGGTTTTTAACATTTTTAATATTTAAAAAAAAAAAACTGTAAAAAACATTTTTAACCATACCTGTGGTCTAAATAGATCATAGACAGTCTGTTTAAATGGGAATAAAAATGTTAGTATAGTGTAGTACTTACCAAAAATATTCAGGAAATAGTGGAATACCTAAATTAATTCAGTACCCAACTAGTATAGTACCTGCGATTAGCCCCTAGTACTCGGGACCCAACTCGGATGCGCCGCTAAATAGCGGCCATTATTATTTACAGTCCCTTCGGTGACCGTTATATGGAAGTTCTACTGTATATATAATATATATATATATAACACCTTTGATAAGGTTATTTGGCTAACTTTTAAAATACAATCATTATCTGATGGGCGAAAAACAGATTTGGCACAAAATGTTTTCAGTGTAGTCGATTATTGTGGTTTATACTTTAAAAGTTAGATAAACAAATAGGTACCTAGTGTACAAGTGCTCAAGCCATGTTCATACTTCATTCGTTTATGTAAGTGCATAATTTTACACATAGGTACTTGTAAAAACATGATAATAACATAATATTCAAAAAATTATTTATATCAAAAGAAATATGAAATAATTTGCCTATACTATACTCCGTACAAGTGAGGAACATTTACTGCTTATTATTTTGATTGTTACATTTATTAAATTTATAAAAAAACTTGGTTCATTTTCAAAATGTCCAATAGCAAAGAATCAATAGTTTACAACATATATCAGCCTTAGTATTTATAAACTACTATATAATTAGTCTGCTACTACTCGACTGTGTACCTATATAATTGAATACTCGTGTATACAAATTACAAATATTATGTAATAACTAATAAGTAATGGAGTTGAAAAAAATATTGGCGATTTTCCCGACGATAGTGGTGATCAAAATCTGTAAAAGGATTTATTAGAATTTTAATAGCCACCTACGTGAAAAAATAATGCCACTTTAACATCGTGTAAAATCTGCATTGTAGATATAGTAGATAATAAAATAAAAAGAAAATAATATAATATAGTATAATAAGTTTATAATGTGTAGGTAGGAATAGATATCACATTATTGATACCGATGATCAAATGTTATCTGAAGTAAGATAGTATATTAATTGTGTGGTAAACATGGTCACAGCTGCAGTAATGTTATCTTGTAATCCGTTAGCGAATAAAGGTGGGAGCAAAAACATCTTAAAAATGGCCAATTATCCCTAAACATATTGTGTGTGTGTGTGTGTGTGTGTGTGTAAAATAAATATATTATTCTTTTTGTAGGTGGTATGAACTTTGACTTGGTATAATCTTGATACAATAATTGAAATTATTAAGAATAATGCCTGTACACGAGTACAGAAATTAAAACTTTAAATTACCTACTCAAAAATTAAATATTCAATTATGTTTAATATCTATACTAACCAAAACCCTAGGTAAATATTCTTCTTAATTTAAAAAAAAAATGATAGAAATCTATGTAGGTAATGATGTGAAATTTCCTGGGTATTATATTAGATTTTGTAAATCTCCATTTCATTATTGACCATATGGTGAAGATAAATAATATCTATTATGTTATGCTTCTACACTGGCAAATGAATAGAAAGTTATATTGAAAATAGTTGGACAAAGTTCGACCATACCTAATAATATGACATATTGACAGTCAGATTTTTTTAAGTTTAAAAAAGCGGGTAAGTTGTGGATATCACTCTGCTATTCAGTAAGTTAAAAATGGGTTACTGTAATGGATCGAATTAAATTTCAATCCAATGATATCATGTCATTGTATACAAAAAACGATTCTGAGCGAAGACGGTTCATTTGTCTAGGATATATTATAGATTATTAAAAATTATCAAATCTTAGATTTAAAAAGAAAAACTTTTATGAATTTATATCTAAGATATTTGAACATTGCAGTAATTTTTACGTTTTTAGTCAAAATTTTAACTTTAAATGCTTATAAAAAAAATTCGTGCCTATGTATTAGATTCTGAGCGGAGCGATGAATGTATTGATTTTACCATGATGTGTGTTTTTTTTTTGTGTCCGTCATCACGTTTTGGGGCAGTAAAAGTGCTTCGATTTTTGACTTCAGTACCTCGTTCGATCAGGAAGTGAATCTAGTTGGTACTTTAGGGGGTCAAAAGTAAAAAATTCTTAATACTTTTCTAAATAATCGAGAAAAACTAACTAAAAATTAAGGGAAAAACGGGAAATTTTACACACACTCATTTTTCGACGAAATCGATTTTGGTTATTGATGTAATTTTAAAACAAATTACCATAGATACATGAAATTTTCACCGAATGTTCATATAAGTATATTCTATCCACCATGCAATTTTCAAAAATTTTCGACTTAAGTTGAACTATTCATAGGCATTTGAAATTTTCGATCATTATTAGTTTTTTTTAAATTAATATCGATAAAAATTTATTTGTTAGGCAGAAAAGCTTGAAAATTTAATACAAGGCTCTTAACATATTGTTACAATAGCAGTTGAAAAATAAAATAAATTCATAGTCACAATTTTTTTTTATAAGCATTCAAAGTTTGAATTTTGACAAAATACGTAAAACTTGTTACTTTTGACTCCCCAAAGTACCAACTAGATTCACTTTCTGATCGAACATCGAACGAGGTACTGAAGTCGAAAATCGAAGCACTTTTACTGCCCCAAAAACGTGATGACAGACACAAAAAAAACACGCACACATCATGGTGAAATCAATACATTCCTCGCTCCCCTCACTATCTAAAAATAAAAACTATTATACATTTATTTTTTAGATAGGTATACATAATATTATTATAACATTTAATTACAATACATTTTGGCTCCAAGTATTTGAATAGCATGTACCATTTAGGAATACCTATACCCTCTTCTCTAATTTTTTTTTTTTTAATTGTAGTTTAGAATATTGTAACAATCGTTTATTTTACTATCTGTATATTAGAATATTTATAGTATTTTATAGGTAACCATGTTTTGTAATGTAATATATTATTACTTACCTAATGTTAAATTTAACTTTTGTCTGGATTTTAATGATTCTGAACTCCGAATCAATACATTAATCGGTTGATTTTTTAACTCATTAAAATGTTGGTAAGCATCATCAATTGCATTTGTATACTTTATGTTCCTATAATATAAACAGCACTGCTTACATTAGATGTTATAATAAATAACAGTGTAACGCTACGCCATCATTCGTTGTTTAATTTTAAATTAAAAAAATCAATGACACATTATGGTAAATTATGTAATCAGGTATTAGTATTATAGTTTATGTACATATACTTACACCATACAGTAATGTGTAAACGAATGAATGTGTCAGGTACTTAAGAATCATTTATTTATGCCTCATAATACTCCTGTATTGGACTTTATCCAACTGTTAAACAAGAATAAATGCATTTAATTGTGTATTTTATTTCATTCCAAGTGGATGTTTTCTCCTCGACTCCTGACTGTTGACAGTATCATTATATAGAAAACATTCAACACTTGACATTTTAAAGTAAATCTTCTTTAACGTATAATGTAAATGTACAGTCGAAAATAGAGTATGGCTTACAAAATATAAGGCACAGGAATGTACCTACGACGTTGGGCAGACGTCAGCCATGCATTTTGCACGTAATCAAACAATTTAGAAAACTTTATTAAAAGAATACAGATTTCAGTTTCCTCAAAAACGTAAAACTATTTTAAATGTTTTGATTATATATTTTGTAAAACGTTGTTGAATACTATATCGAATATCGAATATATGGTATTTTAATTTATAGAATGTCCACATATAATATCCAAAACACAAAATATATTTTATGTAAATGTATTCTTTATTTTTATAATTATAAACTGTAAGGTAAAATGTATCAACAAAAACTCGAAATTATAGCCAGTGCATGACTCATAAAAAATTGATGTTTTATTTAAAAATCAAAAGACTGTAAAAAAAGAAAACCGCATTAGAGAATCGAAAAAGCTTTTGATTTGATTTAAATGTGTTTTTAATATGTCGTATAAAACACTTAACGGTTAGGTACCACCCTAATAGCTCTGTTATATTTTTATACTTGTATAAAATGTATGTTATAAATAGTTTTATATCTAATGAAGAGTTCGGTGAATAATAATTGATACCTACTTAATGAAATAAACAAAACGATTTGTTTACGTTAGATGTGGGTACGAGTTTAAAACGAATAACTAACAAGATCAAAGTGAAAATAATATTATTATAATAATTTAATATATGTACCTAAAATGGTTATATATATATATTAGTACTCAGTTGCCACTCGGCCGAGTCGTCATATGGTTGTGAACAGTTATCGTTAAAATAACAAACACGGATAGTAGGCTCGTCGATGTTTTGGACAAAATAAATAATGAAATACTTATACAATATTGATGTTACTGGATGATGATATTGATGTTACTGAACTGACGGTGGTTACTGGATGATGCGCTCGGAAATCGGAGGTAAAAGAGTTTCAAAATACGTGCATTTATATCAAACGTATAATTCATTTGAGGAATTTGGAAAGTTTGACAATTTAAAATCCGAATCGGCTGCACACATAGAAATATTGGAGTTAAATTCATTTTCAATCAATTGTTAAGTAACTAAATGTTAAATTAACTGTGATTTGTATATTATAAATAACAACATTGCATTGTTGTATTGAATTTTGAAACTTACACTACGTATTGTTAGAACACCTATTACGTATATTCTTTGTTAACCATATATTCTATATTTGAAATGAAGAAAAAAATTTATTCTAAGTATATGAACGATTAAATTAAGTTTTTGTTATGTAACTTTAAAATAATATACATTAATAACTTAACAATTCCATGTTAAGTCATTTTAACATCCAATATTTTGATAACCCATGGGAGGAATACTGCAATAACTGCAAAAAAAAGATTCCGATTCTGAAATTATGGGGTTGGAAAATATCACATTCCTACTGCAGGTCTTTAATAAGTGATAACGAATCGAGTGAAATAATTGAACGCTCGCGATGCATTTTTGCGGAACGATGAAGAACCGCTGATATATTTGCATTTCTATACCTATACTCTATAGGTATGTATTTTTATATTGATTGCTTGTCGGTGGATCGCTCTGCTTTAGAAACGGTAACGTACATGTTTTTCATATAGTGAAATACGTACCTACACAGTTATATTACTATTATAATATTTTACTGAGATCGAGGCCGCATTTTTCATAACTAATAACAATAATAGTATGACGCGGAGAAGGACGAGTAGGAGAGTCTATAGACACCCGTACGTTATAGTATATATATTATAGTACATAATACATAACATATACGTTTACAATTTTAATAACATATAGATACATAATAGTAAAGCCCATATGTTGTGCGCGCGAATAGCCTCGGGTACTACTGTATTACTTCTACTACTACTACGTCTACTACTACTACTAATAATAATAATAATAATAACCGGTGAGCCATTTTGCGTCCAACAGTCTAGAAAAAAATTACCTTTGGGCTTCGAAGAATCGGGTTTATGCTACGTATTTTGGCTACAGGATCAGACGCGCAGTATACGCTGTGGTGCAAACAGGAAAATATGTTCAGGGAGGCTAAGCCCCGAGATAAATGTTTTTAAATTAAATTTGGATTATTTGCATTTCCGTCCCAAGTATCATACCTTATACATAGTATATTATACAAATTAAAGGTTTTACCTTAACGTAAACATATACAATATATATATATATACAAATATTTAAAGTATGTTACAGTAAAATTATAAATCAATGTATGTATTTTAAATTTAACAAACAACATAATATATTTCAACATGTAACTGGTACCCAAATATATATAATTTTAAATGGTATATCATACAGAAATTGTAGTTAAGAACATATTAAAGAATATTAGTTGACGCGGTCCTGAATTTAAATTTCCCAAATCAAATCCATGATTTTTAATTTATAGACACATCACACATCACGAGCAGATAATATTTACTGGAATAGATATATTTTTTTTATTCATTGATTATATATATCTATTATAAAATACTTTTTGTATTTATTAAAAATCAAGTCAGTATTGGACTGTGTTCTGCCAAATAAGGTTGATGATAAGATTTTTTAATATTAAAAATAGTGAACATATTCTTTTTTTAATAGTCGACAAAAAAAACATTACAAAAAATCTGTAGGGAGGCATTCGAGTTGACAAATTTTCAAATTAATGAAGTTGTTGAAACATTTTATTATTTGAAAATATTTTGAGAGGGGTCAAAACAACCCCCCTCTTTACCAGAAGCGTTAGGAAAGTTTTTACTTAAGGTAGGCAAAAAAATGTAATTATTATTTTTAATTTATGAGTTATATTCATCTACCAAATGTTCATTTAAGTGAACAAATTCAGTTAAAATAATAAGTTTGTATTACAAAGCCATTCGCTATGCTCGCAAAAGTTATAACAAAACAAATAACTTTTCAAAAGAGTAAGATAACAGGTACAAAAAACTAAAATTATATAAGCTTATTATAATTTATAAACCTTTGTCGATATTGGAAGTCGATTCAGTAAGTAGTTAAAAAATAAACTTATAATTTAACAAATTTGCAAGCAAGATCAACAAAACGTTGAAAAGAAGCACTCATTCAAATGACAATGATAAAAATGATAGAAAACTAACTTTTTGTTTTCGTCATTACTCCTTATATTATACATATTTATATAAGTAATATATTACTTACGTATTAGTAATGGTGTATATATTGTATTTTTTACTTAATTAGCATACAATAAGACCAACCAATGAAAAAATATGCAAATGCACGAAAGTCTTATTTTCATGACAAATATAAGATGGATCACCTAACTAAAATATATTATTTTGTTATATTGTTGATTTATATTATGTGTGATGTGTCAAAGTTTTGATGGAATATATGAACAGGGAAGTACTTTAAATTGTCATTCAATTTAATACTGTAGCTTGATATGTTTAAGCCACCAAACCTATTCAATTTATTACAAATACAAATGAGTATTAATAGTTATATGTATATACCTAACTTATACTTTTTATTTTATGAAACATTTATCATATACTTGCTAGGTTAGGTTACTAACGTCCAATAGATTTTAAAACGAGCCAACCACAATACCTATATTCCTATAATATTAACATTTAATAAGGTATCATTTTATTATAAAATATTTATGTACATTCCAGTATTTCACGGATTGAACTTATCGATAAGTAGTTAGAAGAATGTACAAAATATTAAGCCAAAAATTAACTCTATATTTTATTAAAGCCTGAACGCCCTGAACCTATAAAATTTAAGAAAAAATTATTTTTCTTCGATATATGGTGTGGCGGTGAGAATAAGGGCATTCGATAATGATTTCCCATCTACCGTTCGCACTCCGGCGGAAACATAGTAAACACGCGGTCGGGAAGAAGGAGACACCCACATGAACATACTAAATCATATAATTATATGTGTATAGTGTATACGGACCTACGTCTATATCGCAAATACGTACGTGTTTAACATTTGGGTAAATTATATGGATATGTCGTCCGACCTCGCCATAGACATCGTTTGTTTTACCTATTTATTTTTTTCTTATTTTCGGTTCCTCTTTTATTCACCTACTTTACTTATAAACAAACACGATCAGGAGTGAATGGACCTCAACTTGACCGAAACCCTTGACGAAACTCTCGGTCCACACCCAGATCAGAACAAAAAAACGCTGATATTTCTAAAATTAACTAATTCAATTGACAAAATATAGTTGTATAAAAGAACTTAATGTATATAATTTAAATAGTAATTAAGAGTTGTGAACTAATGGTCTATGCTGCCGAGTTGTATTATTTGCTTAAGATCAATAAAAAAAAAAAACATTGGCGAGGTATCCCTTGATTGCAGCCCGTCTCTCCGAGGGAAACTCTCGCACCTCACATGGTCGCACGCGGTCGAAATCTCGTAGTATTCGTCGTCGTGCGATCGCTATCGTCATGCCCCCCTCCTGTATGTGTTTGTCTTTGTGTACCTATAATCTATATAGGCATATAGATACTGCGTGTCTGCGTCCGTCACTTAGCATATATAATAGAACCCGCCAACATAATAATTACCGGTCTATTATAATAACACGATACGCGAACACACAGTGTACAATATTATGCGTATAATGTTATTATTTATATGTATTTTGTTCTCGTTGGAATAAAAAAAAAATATATTAAAAATTAATGCATCATTATTATTATTATCACCCGCAGTACCACGGCGTGGTGTATCTTGATCATATTGTATATGTTATAATATATTGTGTATTGAACATTTTCTAAATAGTTTTCTCGCCAAACTGACCGGATCGGCCCCGCGGGCGATCTCCAATGTGTATATGTATGATATATACCTACACGCATCGTATATTCATAATAAGTACGCGTATAATATTTATATGTATAATAATATTATATATGTACTACGGCACTTTATAATACACGTTTTAAATACGTCAAACCATATTGTGTGGTGGTGTGTTACAGTTTTTTACCTTCCTTATATTTTCGTTTTTATTTATTTATTTTTTTGTTTTTTATACATACCATATACATACAACCAGAATTGCCCTTTTTTAAGTTTCATATTATTATAAATAACAAGGCACTAGGCGGTAACGACGTTATAATCGGTGGCTTCTACTCGGTAATTTTCAAACCATTGTATTCAAATTTTCAACGCGGCACCACCCCCCTCGGCCCCGCGGGACATCTCTCGCAATGATAAATCTACTGGATCAATAACTATTGTCGTTAACTGTACTTACTCATAAGTTGTTTAAGTCTATAAGCTAGCTGTGCCTTACACCTACAGTCAAATAAAACGAAACAAATTATCGCGACAAAGGTACAATTGACAATGTAAACACGCAACCGAAACCTGAATAATTTATTTTTACGGGAATTATCGTTAATTCATGAATAAAAATTAATGTGCCCTGCAATCGTTTTAAACTCACGTCATCTTCTACACCATATTATTACTTTACGCTGTGACTTTTTGCTTAAATATAATTAAGTCATATACCTATTGGCTATTATGTATTTATCATTCAGTATCTTGAGGCGAAACTCCGAAATCTTGACTGCGATGTAATCACAGATGTTTTTACGAATATGATCGTAATTTTTAGATAATATATTCATGTGTATAATCTTATGCTGTGAGAAATATTAATATAATATTATTACTTATTAGATAGATCCTTATACTAAATTAAGTACCTACCTAGACAAAACTTTGTGATTATGAGAGTCCCATAACATATATTGTTTTCCTGCAGCAGTGCACCATACCTCATTTATTTCGAAAATTATAAAAACAATATTACACTAATATACTTAAGCTTTCTGCTTATCTAAAGAATAAGCTTTTAATCTTTTTTTTACTAAAATTACCTAATTATGCATAAAACTATAAAAGTAAAATAGTAATAGAACTCAGCAGTCATCATTTAAAATTGTTAGTACTTAGTACATACATATAGTGTATATTATATGTACATTAAATGCACCTAGTAAATCCATCACTATAAAAATTAGAAGACATATTACAAAATTAAAATTAAATTAGGTATTGGTAACTTAAATTATTTATCATATATTATATAGGTATGTATTATACAATAATATGATAGTTATTAGTTACCAATAATAATAAGCGTACAATTGATTTATATCTATTGCTTGTGAGTAATATAATTTTACACCTGTTTGAATTCTTAGTATACAATAGGTTTATAGCTAGGTATATCTTTAGCAAATTTCCTGTTTACCACTATTTATTGAAGGCGTCCGTGGAGGTCTAACATAATATTAGCAAAATACGATCTATCATAAATCTTTATTATATTATAAAATGGTATTATTAATATTGTAACCGAGCACTGAACTCAAATATTATACTGACATTTTATATTTTAATGAATTAATATTTCACTCTATACCTTTATGTTTTGATTCTGACAGTCATGTTCGGACAATTTACGTCTGACGCACCCATGATGAACATTATATATATATTATACTGTTACAAGAATTCACCCCCAATTTTATCCTTTATTTTTTTTTTACCTTTCATCGTGTGTACATATTTTATAGATCAAACAACTGATAAAATATAAGCATTATGGTGTATGGGTTTTTTTTTTATAATATATACTTTCAAACAGAATGCTTGTTATTCTTGTGTTTAAGATTTAACTAAGCTAATGTATGGAGTTATAATAAACTTAATGTCTATCTGCAATATGTTTAACTTGTCAATTTAGTAGTTCAAAGAAATTCAATTCAATTTTTGTGATGTGCTCACTGCAGTGGGAGTCAAATCGATAATCACGCCGGGTATCGTAATTACTGAATTTTACATACATTGGCTGTGATCAGTATTTAGTAGATATTCAGATATTCAGCCGGAAAAAAACGAGAAAATACAGTTTTAATTTACTATTTAGAAGCGATATAGGTGCAAATATAAATTAACAATGGTGTTAAATTAGTTTTTCAATATAATATAGGTACCTATATAAAAAAGTATAATTCAGCTTCAAATACATTTGCGAAGACTATTTTATCTAGTTCACTTTAATAAGTTATTATAGCTATAGTACATTCTATACAATATAATTATATTATTATATATCTAAACACATAAATAAATTATTATGACTTTATAGGTATTCGTAATAGGGGCGAACGTGTCTTAAAAAATAATGCTAGAATAAAATCTCGGTTTCAATTAATTTGATTTTAAAATAATATGCGTTATGATAGTATCATGATGTCTGCAACAAGTGTTAAGTTATCAAAAATCAGAATACAAAAACAACAAAATTAAACAACCAAAAATTATGATGTACACAAGTCTTTTATTGGGTATACTCCATAGGTACAAGAATATTATTGATATACAAATGCCAAGCCATCGAATTATTTATACATAGGTACCTATATCACAAAATATGTAAATATAATTTATGGATACACATCAATCGGTATCATATCCGATACCTGTTAGTTGGACTGAAAACCAGAGTAGATACATAACATTAAGCTTACACCACTAAAAACATTGTATACAATTACCATAACAACCCGATATAGTTGTAATATTGATGAGTATTCCCAAATTTAACACGAAATTAACTTTTATTTTACTTAAATATATTCATATTAACACTGATGAAAATAGCTCAAATAAAGCCATAACATTTTTACAACATTGCAGCAATAAATGGGAACAATAATTTTAACCAGCTTAATTTTATTCTTAAAAAAAACAAAATTGTACAATTTTATTTAATGTAATCATGTAAATATTAAAATACTAAAAATGTAATCAAAAAAATTCGTGTACTAATGGCCTAGTTGTCGATGTATATTTCAGATCAATAAAAAAAAAAAAAATAATAATAATAATTTTAACCGGTAAAATGAATTATTATGGGTCTTATAAGACTAAGCGTCTTAGCACCATGTACTATTCAATACGCACGTACCCACACCAATGTATACACTCATTATTACGTTTTTAGTTCCTTTTTTTTTAATAGATAAACATGTAGATATACGAGATTAAGGCCTATCATAGGTTATTCTAATTTACATATAACTACATATAATTATTTTATTTGTACAGCTCAAGGATTATAAAAACATCAAAAATAATACTTTTCTACCTACTACAGCCTAGCTGCTACATATTTTATATTATTTATTTTTATTTTACAACAAAAAACTATTTAGTACAATAGTACATATTATAGATAACTCTTTTTTACAATCAACTATCCAAATTTCACACTTAAGTTAATTATTATAACTACCTGGTAGTATAAATTGTATGAATAAGCAGATTAAAACATTTTTACAATTACACATTATATATAACATGAAAATAAAACAAAGTATAATTAGATAGGCAAATCATTTTTTTTAAATCACAGACCTTAATATGCTACTGGCGTAGCACGCAGTAATCCATTAGTGTTACTTTAAATAATTTATATTATTTCACTGTAGGTATATAAAAAAAATGCAATTATGATAAATTATTCACAAAATATTAAACCTTTCCATTAGTCGACAATAGGTAGTCGTATACTTACTTATACTATTATATTTGAATTATTCAAAATAATTAATTCTTTTGAATCTGGCTTTTTAAGTGCCTGCTGTCAGTCAAAACTTAATAAAAATGTCAAATAACATACAAGTAATTTATATACATGAGTATTTGCTGTGTTTTAAAAAATGTATAATATATAAATTAATATTATAGTGTTCATACTAAGAAATGAATAAATTGTGCAGTTTTATTTAATTTATATTATATACAATACCTATTACATCTACTAGAAATTAATGTACTTAAGTATTCTTACATTTTTTTTATAGGTAATCAAAGTACATTTACCAATAAACTAAGACTTCAGTACCAATTAATTTTTGATAAAGTCAAGCCTCAATTACTTGAATCTCAACGAAATTAAAATAAATTCTACTTTTATATTTTTCAAGGAATACTTCAAATCAAACTATAAATGTAGACAGCTTAATTATAAGAAAAAATATTTTAATTCACTCAAATATTCATATTTCAATATTTATAACCGTCAACGTATAATATTGCACATGAAGTGACATTCAATGGTCCTTTATTAGTTAAAACTACTAATTTTTATTTACAAGCTAACAACTCCATAGTTACAGAAGTATTCTTTCTTATATATATATATATATATAATTAGAACTAACGTTGATTTTAGTGCATTGTGTATTTAGTATTTATGAGGTAAAACACTCAACACTAGTCACTACCAGTCGTTAAAATATTTACTTTGAGAGACATACGTGACATGTACAAACTCGTTGTTTTAATATAGAAATCAATAGGTGGTTAGTCATCAAAACAAAATGGATTGTTTTAAAAAGGGTTAAAGTTTGACAGTAATCATACGTTAGTACACGAGTAAAA
Organism: Diuraphis noxia; assembly: GCF_037042655.1. NCBI lineage: Eukaryota > Metazoa > Arthropoda > Insecta > Hemiptera > Aphididae > Diuraphis > Diuraphis noxia. The sequence continues at coordinate 5,123,824 of NW_028301715.1, read as the reverse complement.
TACGAATAACATGGTAATATAATAATATGAAGAAAATAATTTAGGTACCAATATTTGAAGTTCTATAATTTCCATACTCCTTAATATATAGTTTTTTTTCATTTCTGTCTCTATTTTTGTAAAGAAATGAAAATAATTTTATTCTCATAACATATAAATTTTAGTACTATTAATTAATATACTATACATGTTTGACAATAATTGATAAAACACTAGGAATTCAATGTAAAATACAATATTATAATTAAGTAGGTATCTAACTAACATGAATAGATACATGTAATTATGTACTATAAATTATAATACCATACTAAGTAGAACTACTATTATACCATTCATCTTTTGAAAATGGTTATACAAATTATATTCAATGTTTATTCCTTTATTCTACCATATTATACAAACATTTTAATTTATAATACTCAACGAAAAACAGCAGGTAATAATAAATATTTGAAAATTTCTGTAATCATTACACATACAATAAAATACTGGTGATCAAATAATAGTGGTTCATTCACGAAAAAAGGATTTCTTACCACACCCCCTGGGTAACGAAAAAAAAAGGTCTATTAATTTGGAATTTAAAATCCCGGAAACAGCAGTGGCCTACCCTAATCGCACTATCGCGTACCTACCGAAATATATATAATATATATATTGTGATATGTAGTATTAAACGTATATCAAATGTAATAACATAAATCGGCTTACCGTCTCATAAATCAATCGAGCGGGCAATTACTTTTTTTTCCTCAACATTTTTTTTCCCGCACGGTAGGCCTTGTCAATAATTGTTGATTTCCCTGTCACTGAAGGGCCCCGGGGCCTGAAAGCGCTGCAGAAGCGATACCACGAAAAGTATACATTATATGTACAATATATATAATATGTGTATTGTGTATATGTATTTATTTTATATATGTATAATAATACAGACGACCCCCCTACGAGCCGAGCAAAACGCAACTCTCCCAGGAAAATAATTTTATATTACTATTATTGTGAAATTTTCAGACGATATAAAATTATAAAATAAAAATGTTTTCGAATGAAACAGATATAATATAATAATAATAATAATATTGTTATATCGTACTTGCAGTGGCGGCAGAATGGGGAGGGAACGAGTAAGAAAACGGTTTTTATTGACCGTTGCCGCCGCCGTCGTCGTCTGCTCGTCGATCCAAGCTGGTTCCACGAGGAGACAAATTGTCATTAGCGACGCTCACAGCGTGACACTAGTGGCGCCTGGTTCACCCCCTGCACGTCACCGTAATAACGTCGTGTAAAATATGTCTGTCCTCGTACTACGTCTACAACAGCAGTACAAATGTACGACTACATACCTATATGATATGATATATATATGAAATATGTATATATATAGGTGCAGTAATATATACCACGACCACCGCCACTGATACCCACCCTCAAGTTTCATCCACGATCGCGCGCCACATGCATTCCACCTGCCCGCAGCGTTATTACTAAAATTATTTTATATTATTATTACGGTCGTGTTATAATAATAATATATATAATATGGTATACATAATATACCACTGAGTGATATACAGAGTGATCCACCACGTATTCTCATTTCCGCGTTGGTATTATTAATTATTATTATGATTACATATTACATTATACATAATATACGGCCGTCACACTCGCATGTGTTTTTTCCGTCTTTCAAAATATGTGCCACATACTAAATTTTAAATTTACGCACGATTTTTAAACGTAATATATAAGAATAAATTGAGATATATATATATATATTATCAGCAAACTTAAATGTGAAACCATTATATTATATGTATTTGTATATCAGATTTATACGATGTTTCAACTTTAAAGCAAACTATGTGTATGAGGTATGTAAAGCATTAAAATTTAAAAATGTTCATAAATCGATTGAAAATTAACACATCGTAAATCACCAATGTACATACAATAATAATGATATTCTTACCTTAAAATTTGATGATAGTTTGCCATTCACTATAATATCAAATTGTTATATATACAACACCAATATTTGTTTTGATAGACGCTAATTTGGTTATGTTGACAATAACATGTGCATTAATCGTAGGATGACGATAACACACGAGACGTTGTATACCGTTCGAGCCACAATTTTCGATAGCCATTATATTTTTGTCTTGAATTTTCTACTTTCCGTCCCATTTTATACAGAATAATTAGAACTGTCTTCATATTATGTAGATACCTATAAATAAAAAAAATTTTAATGTTTTAAAATAGGTAAGTTATCATAATGTTTTTAAATTTTTTTCAGTTTTAGTTTTAATTAAAATCTACAAAATAAATAATAATTAGAACAATAAAGTTATGTTTCTTTGTTTTTTTTAAAAATATTTTATGAGTTAAAAAATATGTACAACAGATAATACCTATTAGTTATAAATTCTAGTATATTTATTTTATTTATTTTAAATATGAACATTTCCGTTTTTATATTTATTTATTTACTTTTAATCTTATGGTTTTGTTATTAGTACGTACTTCGTAGTTTAATATATTGTGTTTCATTTTGAAAAGCTTTATCGGAAACCGATTCGTATGCAGCCGTAGAGGCGTAGCACGTTTCCACCAAAAATAGACCTTTCCCTTTTCCACCAAAGTGTATCTTTCCCTTTTCCACCAATATCCGTTACCACTAAATGAGATCTACCTATAATTTACCAAAATAATTTATATACTACGCTTATATTAAAATCTTTAATACAGTAATAAGTTTATTTAAAATACTAATGCTGGGGGCGGTGGTAAACTCTCCCGATTTTTAAAAATAGTAAGCTCTCCCGGGTTAATATTATGTTTACCTGAAGTAAATGTGTAAACTCTCCCGGGTTAACTTTATAGTTACCTGTAGGAAGTATGTTAACTCTCCCGAGTCGTTTTAAATATTAAAACATTTGTTTAGGAAAAAAAAATAGATTCCCTAACTTTTTTAAAATCTGTATGTTCTTATTATCAAAAACAATAATTTTAACATTTTTACGTTTATTTTGTATTTGTAACTTATATTATTATTATTATAATTGATTATTTTTAAAAGAAACTTAAATGCATATTAGATTTTTTGAAATTTTATTTTTTATTGTATTTTCAATTTTGACTATAATATTATAGCTCATAGCATCATCTAAAGACATTAATTTATATTGTTATTATACATGATCGACTATTTTTAAACGCAACTTTAATGTATATTAAACTTATTTTATGATTTTTACTAGACCTGGGAGAGTTTACATATTTCCGTTAGGTAGTACAGGAATAAACCCGGGAGAGTTTACACGTTTCCGTCAGGTAGTACTGGAGTAGAGCCGGGAGAGTTTACCATCAGAAGAGTTTACCATCGGGAGAGTTTACAATCGCCCAATGCTGGATTGAAAAAATGATAGATTAGTGTATAAGTATATGTTATAGTTAAAGTGTTGACTTCCGTTATTTTGTATAATAACTAGGTAGTTCAGGAATTACCTACGAATATTAGTTAAAGTATGAAATCATAGATGACAAGTATACTCTAACTATAGTTATCTAGAATATCTAGTTATTCTATACAATTTTAGTTAGATATACGTTAAAATATAAAGAATACATTAAAATTTAAAATATATTATAAGATTTTATTTATCTTAAATTGAATTAATTATTTATTTACACGTGCAATAAATTATAACATTTCGAATTACATAGTGCTTTTTTTTCTTCTGCAATTTACAATAAGTGCACTTTAAAGACCCTGATCAGTTCCTAGTGACTACGCAGTAGTCGCAGGTCTTAATGTAACACTATCATTAGTATGATGGACAGTACAATAACAATATTATACATGATATTTAGTATATAATTTGACACATTAACTAAATGATGCCAGGTAATGTTTAAAAGAACTAGTTAAAATTAAAATTAAGTCGATTACTCAAGCTTGTGAAAACACCGGAAAACGATAAAATTCGGTGATCCACCCTGTGTAGGACATATACGATATACCCCCCTAATTATCTATATAAATTACAAACAGGCACATCGCGCACGGTGCTGCATATACGGGTTTTCCCGTCTCTTCACCCATACCCGAATCACAATTAAAATGTCTCGCGTTAAAATTGTGTTCTGGTGGAACATGCCGATATACATATTATTACAGTATACTATGCAAACATTACACATATTATATACCCGAGTGTGCACTATGTATATAAATATAAATTTGGTAAACTATTCGTAGCCACCCACTGGATATTAATTATCCAAATCCGGACCTTAAACGACTTGAGGGGACGGACGATATACAAATACATGACGCATAAAAACCGAGTAATTTTAAATGCGTGATAGTCGTTTCTTACGTGAATAAAAAAAAATCTACTGTAATTAAAACCAGCAAGCTTATACACATGCGCACAACAGATAGTTAAATTTAATTACAAGTAGAATGAAGAAAAATCATCTCTTAAACTGCTGCAGGATGGTATATTATAATTAGTAATTACGTACGTATTACGCACGTGAGCAAATGTAATTGCCAAAAGTTTCTGTATCATATTATTATATTAATGTCGTCCGTTATGATTTATGATATATAAACGTACCTTTTGTTATTTATTAATTATAATTTAATTCATCCAAATATTACGAAAAACTGCACAAACATAAAAAGTTACGTGTTACATACCTACGAATATTGAATATACGTTATATTAATATCAATAATAACAAAAGTTTCTATTAGTAGGAATTTACTATTTCCATTTAGTTCTAAAAAGTGCTCGAATAGGCAACATCAAGATTTTAAAATCTCAAAAAGAGAACTTAATACCTACATTATACATGCATTATAAGACGGAACACGGATGTTTATTATTTTAATTTAAACTATCAGTTAACATAATAATAATAATATTTTCAGACAGGTAATATCAGGTATATATTATGTATTAAATAAATATTAATACATAAAGAACAAAGCGTTAACAAGAGATGTTATTTTTAAAACTCAAAACAATCTAGGTATTAAAAAGATGAACGAAAAAAACTAGTTTTACACGACTTGTAAACGTTAAAGTCTTAATTACTAACAACAATATTATGCTACGATAAGATTGTTATTACCTTTTAGACAATTAAGTTAGTAATTTATATCAGAGAAAAAAAAATCAACAAACCAATTATTTGATGAACGTATCAAATAGAACCGGTTAACCGGTTAAACGCGAAAATTATTTGTTGGATGAATGTTGTATAACGACAAAAAAATTTTAATTACTATATTTTTCGAAGTTCAATTTTTTGTACTTACAATATACTTACATTTTTAAAAACACAAACTCAGAGCTTTAGATTCAAACAAACACAAAAATATACATTTCTTTAAAACTATTTTTATTCATTTTACTTCATAGACATTAATACATTATTATTACTGATGACAGAGTTAAAAACCACAGAAAATTCATATTATGTTTGTAAACCTTAGGGCTTAGATCATAAAAACAATTAGTATTATGTTACCTTGCAGTACTTACAGTACTTGCAATACTATAATTTTTTGATAAAATTTACAATGAAATATTTATCGGGGAATTATATATTCTGAAATTAAAACATAAATTCTTTTTAAAACAAAACATTCTTCAGTACCTATTTATACGTTGAGTAATATTTTTAATTTTCTCATGCGCGAGATTTTGAAGGAAAAAACATGGCTAATAAATTACGCCGTTTTATTCCCAACAATCACGGGTACCTGATCTTAAGTACACGGGTATATACCTACACATAAGACTGAGTATTCAAATGAAAAATGTCCCCTTTTGAAAAAAAAATAACAATAATAAACCCAGTGCGAGAATCAAAAATTAGTTTTTAATAAGCCGATAAATTTCTATACGTTATTGCCTTGGGTCCGTACGACGTCGACGTCGAGGAGTCGAGATAAATTATAATCAAACGATGCAACGACGTTTGTCCTGAAGAATGATAATTTATAGGACGAAACCGCAGGGAACAATGGGACATTACATGCGCTTCGCCTTATTTATTGTTTATCCCTGCCATTATTTTTTTTCCGTGTTCTGGTGCGCGCATTCTACGCGTCTTGCATATCATACCTGGCGACCCTTACACCACGAAGTATATATAATATATGATTTTTTTTTTTATTTATTTCCTTTTTGTTTTTAGTAATATCACGGGGGCTTCCCTCGATGTCTTAGTAAAATCTCATTCAGTATTTAGGGACCAGGTTTAATTTATTTCTTTATTTGACTAGTCACATGTACCATTTATATGTATATACTTATATTATTGCTACATCAGGTAAAAACTATACAAACTAAATATTTTATTCAATATAGACTGCAGCAGTCGTCAGAGTTTGTTTGTTTTTTTCTTTTTCTTTTATTCACCGTTGTATTTAATCTTGTGAATTTTCAAGAGAATGAGTAGGTATACGAATTAACAACCAAATGTTTTATGAAGTACCTATACTGCTATACTATAATACACGAATTTACCATGTCAACATTTTGTGTATTATTTTAGATTCTGAGCGGAGTGATGTGATGTGTTTTTTTTTTTTTTTTTTTGTGTCTGCCATCACGTTTTGGGGCAGTAAAAATGCTTCGATTTTTGACTTCAGTACCTCGTTCGATCAGAAAGTGAATCTAGTTGGTACTTTGGGGGGTCAAAAGTAAAAAAATTCTTAATACTTTTCTAAATAATTGAGAAAAATTAAGGGAAAAACGGGAAATTTTACGCACACTCATTTTTCGACAAAATCGATATTGGTTTTTGATGTAACTTTAAAACAAATGACCATAGATACATGAAATTTTCACCTAATGTTTATATAAGTATATTCTATCCACCATGCAATTTTCAAAAAATTTCGACTTAAGTTGAATTCATAGGTATTTGAAATTTTCGATCATTATTAGTTTTTTTTAAATTAATATCGATAAAAATTTATTTATTAGGCAGAAAAGCTTGAAAATTTAATACAAGGCTCTTAACATATTGTTACAATATCAGTTGAAAAATAAAATAAATTCATAGTCACAATTATTTTTTATAAGCATTCAAAGTTTGAATTTTTACAACATATTATGTAAAAATCACGAAAATTCACAAATTATTTTAAGCTAGAAATTCATAAAAAATTTTACTTTTAAATCTAAGATTTAAAAATTTAATACAAGATTCCTTACAAGTTTTTCAATCTTTATCACAAATAAAAATTCCACCGGAAATTCAAATTACATTTTTATGAGCATTTGAAATTTAAATTTTTACAACATTGGATTTTCACTTTTAGCGATTTCCTTATTTTGGTGTAACTCTAAAACAAATTACCGCAGATACTTGAAATTTTGACTGAATGTTTATATAGGCGTTTTATATATTTGATAAAATTTTCAACATTTTCAAAATATTTAGATTTGTTTTGAGCTGTTTACTGACATTTTAATTTTTCAACTTTTTTAGTTTTTTTTTCTATAAATATCGATAAAAATGTATTTGTTCGGTAGAAAAGCTTGAAAATTTAATACAAGGCTTCTAACACATTTTAACAATAGCAGTTAAAAAATATTAAAAATTCGTAGGTACGATTTTTTTTTTTATAAGCATTTAAAGTTCAAATTTTGACTAAATACGTAAAAATTACGGCAATGTTCAAATTATCTTAGATAGAAATTCATAAAAGTTTTTCTTTTTAATTTTAAGATTTGAAAATTTAATACAAGGCTCCTAACATATTTTTACAATAGAAGTTGAAAAATAAAAGAAATACATAGTCACAATTTTTTTTTATAAGCATTCAAAGTTTGAATTTTTACAACATATTATGTAAAAATCACGAAAATTCGTAAATTATTTTATGCTAGAAATTCATAAAAAATTTTCCTTTTATATCTAAGATTTGAAAATTTAATACAAGGCTCATAATATATTTTTACAATAAAAATTGAAAAATAAAAGAAATATATAGTCACAATTTTTTTTTATAAGCATTTAAAGTTCAAATTTTGACCAAATACGTAAAAATTACGGCAATGTTCAAATTATCTTAGATAGAAATTCATAAAAGTTTTCCTTTTTAATTCTAAGATTTGAAAATTTAATACAAGGCTCCTAACATATTTTTACAATAGCAGTTGCAAAATTAAAGGAATACATAGTCACAATTTTTTTTTAAGCATTCAAAGTTTGAGTTTTGACAACATATTATGTAAAAATCACGAAAATACAGAAATTATTTTAAGCTAGAAATTCATAAAAAATTTTCTTTTTATATCTAAGATTTGAAAATTTAATACAAGGCTCATAATATATTTTTACAATAAAAATTGAAAAATAAAAGAAATGCGTAGCCACAATTTTTTTTTTACAAGCATTCAAAGTTTGAATTTTGACAACATATTATGTAAAAATCACGAAAATTCGCAAATTATTTCAAACTAGAAATTCATAAAAAATTTTCTTTTTAAATCTAAGATTTGAAAATTTTTAATAATCTATAATATATCCTAGACAGATAAACCGTCTTCGCTCAGAATCGTTTTTTGTATACAATGATATAATATCATTGGATTCAAATTTAATTCCATCCATTACAGTAACCCACTTGTAACCTACTGTACAGCAGAGCGACATACACGACTTACCCGCTTTTTTATAAATACAAATTAACATACAAGACTAAAGTAGCCATTATGGACATGGAGTAGGTAACATTGTAAAATTCAAGTGTTAATGAATTATCGGGGTGACTTGGGATCCACCAAAATATATGTTTAATTTTGATTGGGCTTTGTAACTAATATGTTTTGCATATTTCTTGTAAAAACGGATAGATATGGTATATGTTTTGACTATATATAGTTAAAGCGCTGAGTCACAACATAATATTATGATACACTTTAATTTTATACGTCTTTTTAAATTTTTGTAAAATATACCTAACAATACCTATTTAAATATGTTATTTATTTATTTGAATATGGATATAGAATATTTAAGGTAAAAAATATGAAAAAATAAAATTGAGTCTGCTGCAGAGGAAAATTGTAGCTATAAGGCTTTTTTACATGCCAGGCTGAAACGTTTTAGTTATAAAACTCATTCATTATTATTGTAAACCCTCCATTCCATTATACCTACGACCTACCTCTATTATAATATGTGCCATGCTGTCTGTTGGTTCTCGTGTGTAGAATGTATACCTACACAGCATTTTAGTACACAATATAAAAAACACGATAATATCGTTTGCACACACATCAAAAACTGGGCGTAAACGTGTGTTTGGTGAAAATTGAAAGGTTATATATTATTTTTATTGTAGAACAAAAAATTACTCTCTCAAGTGTGTTTGGACAGGTTATAAACGCGTGCGTCTTAAAAAGAGGTGGGATAAATGGGCGGTCGACTTAAATCTCATTTTTAAATAGTGATATGACGTTTACATTATTACATGGATATACCTTTTATGATCGCAATCGAATCATTCATTGTCATTTTTGTCACTTGTCATCGTCTTAAATGTTCTTATATTATACTAGCTCGTCAATAATATATTTGTCCGTATTATATGAATATTTATGACCAGATACTCTCGTTTATCGAATTCTTAATACAAACGGACTGAAAAAATTCTTCCACTCCGCTGTCACGTATATAAAGGTATTATACACCCGAATAACTCTTTCGTGCTAACGCTATTAGGTCCACTCGTTGTGGATAATTGGTAGTTATAATAAAATAACCTAATGGGACACAAGAAAAATAAAATTAAAATAAACAAAATATCGTAGACTTTTCAAGTGCCATAAATTTACCTGTGTCATGTAGATTATTCGTGTTTTCGATCTTTACAAAACCAGTAAAAACTGAATTGATTATCGCGTGAAGTCTGGTACTGACAAATATACACACCACCTTGACATTGTAATGGGCAAATTAATTTTACTTTTATTTTTCATAATCCTAACTACCTGTTTAAAAAGTATATAATAAGGAGGGTAGGATAATATTATGTAGGCACATGTTAAATCTTACAATGATATTGTCTCATAAAAGAAATATAATGTATAGGTACCCACATTAAAAAATACAAAAGTTTGAAAACAAAAATAGTTGTTAAGATTTGTATACAAAAGAACGACTTTTATTTATATTTTGTTTGCATTTTAAAATATATATATGTATATATATATATACTATTTAATTTTATACTTAACTAATAATTATTTATAGTGTAATATTCCAAACTATACAAGCTACAGATAGGTATTCAATTCAAGATAATGTTATACTTAGGTAAGTAGAAAAATGAGAATGAAAATTACGGTAAACTTATTAAAATATATTTTTTTAATTTATTATACAATATAATTATTATTCACACAAAACATTGTTCACATGCTTATAAACACTATCATTAGGTACACTTATCATGTAAATCGTGTTGTTTTTTCCTAATACCATACTCATTATTATAAGTTTTGAAGGCTTTTAGCATATTAACTCTAGTTTACGGCACAGATCAATCATCATCCCACGATTTAAAAAATAAAAATAATTTAATCGTCTATTTATCTATTTAGATACACACTGTTATTATTTTCGATTTTTTATTTTTATTTTTTACTTTTTATTTATTATGTTCAACAATACAATAAATTGAGGTATTCAAAATACTATTTTTGTAATGTGTTTTATATGGCAAACTAAACGAGTTAATATACTAAACTCGAAGTTATCGTATATGTAGTAGGAACATGTAACTAATAAAAAAAAAAAAAATGTTTGATCACATAATAATTACAATTTAATTCAATGTTTAAGATAAACGATAAAATGTGTAATAGTGATTTAAAACAATGTTTATTATTTGTGTCTGTATTTTATCTTGAAATTTAATTACAAGTGACAAATCATGATGATAAGCATTTTTAGGTATAGATTTATGAACTAATAGATACACAAAATAATTATATAAATGTATAATATTGAAAATAATATCTCTAGCTACATTATATTTATACACTAGTAACTAGTTCACTAGTATTATAATTATAATTATTTAAGTATATTAACTAAATGCCTATACATCTATATGTTGTTCATTTTTTTTTCCATTTCTAGAATACTTTATTTCTATTTACAAAATAATTATATTACTCTAAAAATACTGTAATTATTTCAGTATTATTACATTATTAATATCTATGTAAAATGCTTGTATCCCAATGGCCTATGTCCCCGAGGGTAAATTTTGTTAGTAAATATATATATATATATATATAATGTATATATTATAGTAAAATATAATATACATTTTAAATATATGCATTTTAAAATAATATTTAATTTTTAAAGAATAGATATATACTAGCGATCGCTTTATATATACTTAAAAGTGTTAAAGTTAGGGCTAGTCATTATTATGCCCTATCAAATATTGAAATTACGCCCCTGATTTCAATGTTCATCTGTATTATTAGACTATCGTGCTAAAGCTATAGTCAAAAATTTTAAATTTACTAACTGAAGCCTTATAGAAATGTTATTAATATTAATATTTACAATAGTAATTAATACTAAGTATATTAATATTTTACTATTTACATAAAACAATTATATTAGACAGAGCAGTAATGTAACATGTAAATTGCAGTACCCAAGTCCTAAGTCACTATACTATGTCACTATATGCACGTCATAGTAAGTAGTATTTAAAATAAAATACCAATAATAGAATAAAACGCTGAATCTGCCATTGATCACATAATAATTATGTAGAAAAGGTATTTGAATAATTTATAAACATATATAAATTAGATTATTTCGGCCCACACAATAATTCGATGCTATCACCGACCAAGGTTATAATATCGTCTACTTATTTGGGTTAAATTATATAGTTGGGTGTATTGTTATTTAAGCTATTGGTGTTGTTACTTGTACCGTTTTCATAAATTCGGAACGTTTGCAGGCAATCGACCGAGATGTATATTGTACGAGAAGATATATTATCATTGTTATGCCAGCACAAAAACATAATAATATGATGGCACAGTGTTATTAAAATGCAGCAGTTGTAGTCTGTGCATTGTGACACTTTCAATAAATTATAATAGAAAGTAATAAATAATTTTTACTCCGATGTTATCGTTATTGTTTTGGTGTAGCTCGCCGGTGGCAAAACGAGACGACGCGGCACAACGAAATACGAATGCTACACATTATCAATACATGCAGTACTTATAGAGGTTCATAAATATAGTAATTACTAATTATTATTGTTATCAGTCGAGTCGAACTCGGCCGAATTATGGTGGTCGGCGTACCGAATGTTCGGAGAGACAAATAATTGCGTTTGCGATTGTGGCGGCGGTGGTGGTGTGGAGAATAAAAATATTTTATTATCATGTTATGATTTATACTAACCCTCCGTACATACTCGACTTCTTAAAAATGTCCGTGTATTAAACTATTTATATTATGCAACATTGTTTTTATTTTTTGATATCACAAATACGAAAAAATAAAATATTGCTTAAAAATCATTATTTCAAACATGAATAACTTTTATTATATTTCTGACATCAAAAAAATTAAAACGACATTGCACAGTAAATGTTCTACTTTTTATAGTGTAAAAATGTTGTTTCTTAGTTATGACTACAGCCTGATTGATCCTATCCCGCGTAAAATATTGTTTGCTATGTTGTACGATTGTATTTTTGTAAGACGGACACAACACATGCGAGTATAGCAAGGCGGTTGGAAGCAGCGTATATTTATTTCACGTTTTAGACCTAAAACTTAAAAGTCTGATAAGATTACACATACTTAAAATAATCAGATTTCAATTTTGTAAAATAATTTCAGTTGATCGACTTTTTAACCTAACCTAACCTTTCTAGGTCCCAATAAAAATGAATGAACAAAAAAAAAAATGAAGTTTAATATTTTTCTTTGTAAGTATTGTCCAAAATATCTACAAAAAGAGTAGAAAAACAATATTTTCTTTGTACAAGTAGTGAATATTTCATACGGAGAAAAAAAATCCTAATTTTCCATAAACTGCTTGCGTAAACCACAATCTCTTAAAAAAAATATTAATAAAATAACCATCTAAGGCACTACCCTCATAAAGTTAACAGCACAACTATGACAGACACTAATGAAACACATCCAACAAATTTGTTGGTGACTTGTTGGACATTGTTGGATCACTCTCGGAATTTGTTGGACATTATTTTCGCCGGAAGAGCTTTTCGAACTTTTGTGCTGCCAACTTTACCCCAACAGCACAACTTTAAGTTACAGAAATTTCACCCTAATGAAAAATGTCCAGCTTGGTTTGTTGGACACTGTTGGATCACTCCCGGAATTTGTTGGACATTATTTTCGCCGGTAGAGTTTTTCGAACTTTTGTGCTGCCAACAGCACAACTTTAAGTTACAGAAATTTCACCCTAATGAAAAATGTCCAGATTGGTTAGTTGGACACTGTTGGATTACTCCCGGAATTCGTTGGACATTATTTTCGCCGGTAGAGCCTGAGTTGTGCGGAAAACATCACCGCATCTAAAATTATTTGAACCTAGATTATCTGTACAAATGTAAATGTAAATACAGTTAATAAGTACCAATTAAGTCTTAACTGTAAAGTAATCCTATGTATTTTTTTTTATAAATTCCACATAAGTTCCACACAAACATTTAAACAAAATAACTGCCTAAATATTGAAATAAAATCAATGGCCGGTAGCCGGGTGGACTAGCCTGACGCTGAGTGTGCAAACATCATCATTGACTAATTCTTTATAATAAACGTGTTATATTTTAACTCAATTATGAATCATAATACGATTTAAATTATATGTACAAAGGAAAACAATTGTTTACTGTTTGTTAACTTAGAGCGACGGCGGACTATCAATCTAAATATGTAAACAATAACTTTTACAAAATTTTAACGAATTTCCTAAATAAATTAAAAATAATAAAAATACAAAAATTATTTATAAATTATTTTTATATTTTAATAATTTAATAATTTTAAATTCATACCATAACAAAAATATAATATTGCTATGCAAAACTTTTCTAAAAAATAATTATATAATTCTTATAAGGATAACTGTTGTGAAACATTGTCTTTAATTCTAAAAGACTAAAACCTATAAAATATAAAATTTAAAAAAAGTGTATGTCACTCTACTGAACAGTTGGTTTACTTTAGTGAATGGTATTATATTATATTAATTCATTGATATATTAATATCATTGTATCATGAAAATGAAATTGATGAGAAACGTGAAAAATCTACTAAAACCGATTCTGAGCGGTCTCCAGTATGTCTGAAGTAGTGTACTTAGTGATGTCTAGGATAATTTAAATTATGTTTCTTAGATTTATTAATAACAAATTAAACTACTTACATGGAAAATTATTTTAAATTATCGTTCCTTACCTATAAATGTTATAAGTTTTATACATTAATAACATTTTTAACAACTCAATAATTTGTAACTATTCAATTTAATATGAACATTTTTAAAAAATTTAAGCTTTAAACGGTAAATTTTTTTGGCAGCTATTATATACATTTTTGAGAATCCTCGTAAAAAATTTTCAAGCTTTTTTACCCAACGCATAAAATTTTATTAAAAATTATAGAATAAAAAACTAAAATAAAAATTGAAAATGTCTACAAAACACTTAAAAAGGGCAAAAATAATGTCCAACAAATTCCGGGAGTGATCCAACAGTGTCCAATAAACCAAGCTGGTCATTTTTCATTAGGGTGAAATTTCTGTAACTTAAAGTTGTGCTGTTGGGGTAAAGTTGGCAGCAAAAAAGTTCGAAAAGCTCTTCCGGCGAAAATAATGTCCAACAAATTCCGGGAGTGATCCAACAATGTCCAACAAGTCACCAACAAATTTGTTGGATGTGTTTCATTAGTGTCTGTCATAGTTGTGCTGCTAACTTTATGAGGGTCTAACAAATTATTCCAAGCGATGAAGACCGACAATTCTAATTTCAAACGATACTCAAAAGTATAAAACTGGACGATATTTTTTTTATTGTTATTAGGTAAACATATGATGAATTTATAAGTATAAAAAAATTATAAATTTTCGCAATTTGGCCAAAAATAAGCCACTCAACAAGGAGTTCATTTTATTTAAGAATATTGAAATTATAAAATATATGTTTTTGGTCGAAGTGAGAAGTAATTTTTATTGTGTTCAAGTATTTTATAAATTGTTGGCTTCTCTCCCCCCACCCATAAATTAGTATCAAATTTCCGACTATGCTCAATGGGATCTCTATTATATAGCCTCAACTACCCGTAACTTGTAAAATACATAATATTATCTTCATTTATATTTGAAATATTTTTTTATGGATTGCTCGATTATCCCCCCCCCCACCATCCCTAAAACATTCTATTTGCGCGTATTACGTGTGCCAGTGTACGTAATAGTTCGACGAGCGAGTAATAACGATGATAATAAACGGATACTGCAGCACCCCGACGCATAAAAGCTGCTGCCACCGCCACCGTCGATTAATAATTAATATAGACCGGTGGAACTGTGGAAGTAAATTATAATAATAATAATAATAATAATAATAATAATAATAGTATCTACCAGCTATACATATTACTCGTATACACATGTACATATAATATATATATATACATATGTATATATAGCATAATATACGAGAAAGATTCGTATTATATAGGACGCGACCGGTCTCGGGACATATTACGTTCGTACAGGTTGTGTGTGCCGGTTAATTAGATTTATTCCGGTGGTAATTTATTTATGTTGCCCGACCGTTTTATAGATGAAGAGATTACCGGCGACAGCCGTCTATTTGTGGTCCACACGCATAAATAGAACCACACATACAAACGCGGACGCGCGCACTAATATACCATACTAATAATAATAATATATTACATAATGAGACGATGTTTGTCAAAACGCCCCATAAGATTCGTCAACGCTACCATGGTCGAAGTTCCACCGGGTGCCTCTCCATATGCAACGTGTGTGTACATTATAGTTATATTATTATAATGTTGCCAATGCGCCAAAAAGCTTACCTAAAAAAAACCATAATATAGGTAATTATATACCTAACATATTCAAAATAATACATTATTTGTGATAATGACGTGATGTACGATTGTTTTAATGCATAACACTATACCTAATGTATATTGTATACCTAAAAGGCTAAAGATAATTATTTATAATGCATAAAATAGATACAACGGAATAGTACAATAATAGATAATAGATATAATATAATATGGTATAATAGATACTATTATAATATCCACATAGTCGTTCCAGGCCTTAATACTTTTCTCTACCGAAATCAGGCAAACACTTAAACCTTGTTTTCAAAATACAGAATACGATCTTAATTAAAATAAAATAGTAAATTAATTGATTAATATTCAGTATTATATTAAATAGGTATTATAGGTACCTATATATAAGAAGGGGGAAGCAATGCTAACAGCAGTCCCCTCCCTGGTTCTTGATAATACGGAAAAAAAAGGTATATATAAGAAACAGTACAAACTATTTGTATTTTAATCATCATACGAAAATGAACCAATCGCATAACAAAATTAAAACAACTAAATGTCCAATAGATATAAGAATTTAGTGATTTAAAAAATTTAAAGTATAGTTTTAAAACTCAATATTTTTGTCTCAAGTAATTATAATGTGGAACAGTAAAAACTCACAGAGATAAAAAAAAATTCATAAAATGTACCTATATTAATAATATATATTATTTAACACTCGGTATTCGAATTTCAAACCGAATATACGTAGGTAAATAATAATAATATTACGCATACTATTATAATAACATGATCGCGAAAAGTTTCGAAGACTATCATTTTATGGACTGTAATATTATTACTGTATTTCAGACTGGCGCGGCGGTTTGCACCCAACCGCGATAAAACTCTATAAGAGCCAGGTAAGTCATTTTGTAAGCACAAGTGCGTGTTTCCTATACATACACCTCCACCACTACCGTCACCAAATAGTGCATCTGAAAAAATACTGTGGTACACAGCCGTGTATAATACGTATTAACTTCTATTACTTGTACAGTAATATATTTTTACCAGACCGTGTAATTTTCGATTTAATTACTACACTTCAGATGTTGTAATTTCCCTATGCTCAACAAATTAAATTGTGTCACTAACGCAGTAACGCAGTACAACAGTTTATTTTATCGAACAAACTAGAACACGCTCGGTAGTGCATTTATTTTTATGGATATTTTATTATAGAATAACATAATTTTAAACGATGTATATTTATAATATTATTCCTATCCAGTGCCCGATGATCAGATATTATTATAATCTTGATAGATTTTACGCATTATAATATTGACTATACATATAATATGACATCTTTATCTATATACTTGTTACTATGCAACTAAACACATTAAATACGCCCCACATAATGACTTCATTTTATATTTCTAACGACCAAACAATATAATATTTATATTACTTATAAATGAAATTTTCCCCACCCCATCAACATTTCACTTCAATAATAATTACCAGCTTAAGGTTTTATATTCTAAGTGGAACGAAAAAATATGTTTTAATTTTACAATTATTTCTATTTTTGTTTTTGTGCATAGACACTTTTTATAGTATCATAGAAACCTTAAATTTTCAATATTAATATCTTTCGGATAGAAATGTGAGTCTAGAGACATACATTTGGTACTTTGGGGCATAGAATGTACAAGAAGAGGTTAAAAAAAAATAATTAACCTAGCTTTGATATTTAATTTATTAGTGTCGAGTGTATATTGTCATTTAGGAGTAATAAGTCAGCTATTTTATGGGTAAGTATGTGTTCAATTTGAATTCAATGATGAACTATTGCTTGATATACGAAAAACGATTCTTATCGGAATAGGTCATTATTCATCAGTCTATATTACTAAGCATATATTTTTTGCTAGGTATGTAAAGTAATTTATTTTAAAACCTTAAAATGCCCACAAATAATATTTTTAATCTACAACAATAATTAACATTGTTATTTTTTGTTTAAATTTTTGCTCACAGTATGAACTACTTATTATACACCTCGTATACATTCTAAATTCTAACATATAAAAATTTAACACTTTACACATTTTTATCAACAAAATTAGATGCAAATACCAATTTAATAAGGGTTTTGACAACCCCGAACAAGATGGAAGGATGTAATAGTAAAAGATCTAAAAATGATCAATGATAACATAAAAATGGAAGATGCGAATGATAAGGCCCGATGGAGTGAAATAATGGTGGCAGCGATGGACCTACATGGTCCGCTAAGCTGTTAAGAAGAAGAAGAAGTTATATGTTAAATGTTATACTCGTATTGTATAAGTATATATTTTGTAAATACATTAATTTTTAATGAATAAGGCAGAGTAATATGCAGTTATATAAAATATTAAAATATTAATGCTTATGCATTGAATCAATATTTAATTTTAGTTTTAAATAATTAACTATACATAATCACTAGGGCCCGAATTTAAATACACTTAAACCATACAAATATGCTCTAAAAATAGCCAAAAATGTCCTCAAAAAATTATTTACTTAAGTAAGTGCAGTAATAAGATATAAAGATTTTCAATTGTATTTTGTTTAAACTCTGAACATTAATATAACATGTATCGAATATTATTCTATGTTAAATTTCTAATTTATCAATGGAGAAAAATTTAAATTAATTGGATTAGGTACATACCTATGTAATAAGAATCATGACCAATGAAGTTTTGGTAAATCAGATATTCCCAGTGAATGTTTAACAGGTTCTCTGAAAAATCATAAAGATTAAGAAATTCATTTAAACAATAACATATTTAAATTAGGTATATTATCTATATAACATTATTATTAACATTTAATACTTATATGATTGCAGTCTTACTAGTCTTAGTATTATTTTATTTAACAAATGGCCTTTTTTGTAATAAATTTGCTAATGTCTTACAATCCTGATTCATACACAATACACATATACTGAAATAATATGTATTAGGTAAGTAATTTAATAAAAATGTACAGATGCTTTAAAGCATAGCCATAATATTTTATATTAATTAGATGATTTGAAAAAATGCATGATTGAAGTTATCCATTAAGTATAGGTAAGCAGTGGTTGACTTGGAAATGAAAATGAAGTACCTAGTAGAAGTACTCTAGCTACTTTAAAAAAAGTAGCGCCCCCTAGTATTTTAATCAAACTTACATAATCATGAGGGTGTAGGTCACCCCACATCATCCTTTATGGCCTCTTAAGAAGCATAATAAAAAATGAAGAAACATGTATCAATGAATCATTACATACCTATAACATTTATTAGGTATAACTTAAAATACTATTTACTAAAAATTACTATCTATAGTATACATCCAATTGCTACTTATCAACTATCACACCTTAGATATCAAATATCAATACAATTATAATTTAAAATTTAAATTTAAAATTTGTAATTATCAGAAGTACCTACATTTTTTAATATTTTAACTTAAATAACGACCTGTCCCATGTGTTCAGCTTTAAAAAAGAAGTAGAGGTACGCTTGAGTATCCTAAAAATTAGTTGAGGTACTCAGTCCCTCCCCCCCCCCCAATACAACCACTGAGTATAAAACAATACCTATATGTCCTATATATAATATATATTACAAACATATTTTCTAATATTTATTTGGGCAAAAGTAAGTCTTTGTTCATGTTCATTTACATAATATATATTTCTGATATGTTATAATATGTATAATAAAAATGTTTTTAATTTCATAATTGCATAATTGTATATTTCTATATTTATTTACCTATATGTAATAATATTTATTTAGATGTAGACATTTTATTAATTGCCGCCAACGAAAGCAAATCTTAAAAATGTTTTAAATTATAAAAACCTTGTTAATACCTAACCTAAATGGATACACGATTTTATTACTAGAGCGACATGAATATTTTTTCAACATTAACATATTACATTCAACATTGTATCAAAAATACTCTGCTACATTATTTGGTAGGTACTAGGTAGGTATGTCAATTCGTTATGAATTTAATCACGGGTTATTCTAAATAAGTTCTACATTTAAAAAAAAAAGATCAATTATTCATATACTCATATATAAAAATTATATTAGCTCTAAACAAATAAATAACTATATTTAAATAATTTAATAACAAATGCATATCAGTACCTTAATAAATTGAAGCGGCAAAATGTGTTCATCATCGTTAATATTTAAATATTTTAACATTTTCAGCCTAAATTATTGATATGAAATACATTTAAGCACGTCCATAACAACTTGATATCAACGAGACGCGAAGTGGCAGCCGCCAGGTGCCAGCCTCTCCGAAAAACGAATTAACGAACGACGAAACTTTGTTCACAATGGATTTGTTACGTATTCATTTTGTTGGGATTAAACAAAAACGAATAATGATGTTTTCAAGCTTGTAGCACATACCTACTGAAGTGGCAACACTGTACGTTTTAAAGCGGACGAAAAAAATACTGATGACCAAGACCCAGGTTCCGTTGAAATTCATAACTTTAGGCAGGTTTCCACTACATACCCGAGTACCGTGAACACGTTAAAATGTTCAGCTATATCCAATAACACGGTAACGTGATTGATCATGTGGCAACCTTACCTAACCACAGCGAACTATGTGTAGTGGGAACTCGCCTTTAGTTTTTGTTAAGTTTTTGACACCCAATTTTATGGGCATCGTTGCAAAATAGAGTAAAGGTCGCGCCCGCCGCACTGCAGCGGCATTCTTTTGTCTTGGCAGTGGCGATACATTTTCAGCTTCGTTTTGCGGTAGCCCGGTAGCCGCAAACATTTCAGTGTGTGATCTTTATTACTCTGTAAAAAAAAAAAAACTCTGATTCCTTATTTATTAAAACCGTTTTTTATTATTTATTGTCATTATTATAAACGTACATTTATACTAATTTCATAATAAAGTCATAATATAGACAATATAGACTATCATCGTAGCAAAAATCAGATTTTCAAAATGTTTAGTGTCATTTGATAAACTTGAACTTTTTATTTCTAACGACCGGTTGGCCGCGTAAGTAATTTATTATTCAATTATTTGCATATCGTTCGACATTCCTGGACGTAAGTAAAATAAAAGGCGACAGTCATCATATTTTCATATTTTGTTATATTAAAACAAATCGCAGTGTATATTATGTTTAGATTTTAATTAGCATAGGGACGAGAAGCAAAACTTCTGCTTCAGATTTGGAGTATTCATATATTTATTTTATAATTTACGATTACTATCTCTATCTACATGCTATATACCTATTTTAACGACTACATAAACTATCTGCTGCACGTATATACGTCTTCTGCAGTTATATGACTATAATATTATATGTTAATTATTATTATAATTATTTATTTAATAACTTTACCGTATGAAATTTACAATAAGTGATAACTCGCTGCAAAGGGTTTAATAATTAGAAAAGTAAAATATACAATTTTACGAATAAACACGAAAAATGAGATAAAAAGAGGTCGACATAATTATATTAAATATGAAAAAAAAATGTTATTTAATAATTACATAACAAATTTATAATTAATGTCAAACCATTTGTTTAAGGACTTTGTCCGTTTAATTATTATAAATAAAAAAAATAAATAAATAAATGTCTAAATATCCTATGTATAAATAAATAAATAATAAAAATGTTCAACTTGCTTAATGAATCAAAAACTAAATTGTTTTACGGAAATACCATTTTTTAAATTCTATTTAAAGGGACTTAATGACTTTAATTTTGTTTTTGTTGCTGTGGTTGCACACGAGATGTGTTAGAAGCGCGGAAAGTTTAGCGAGGAATTTTGTCTAAAATAACTCAGTTAACGAATTCCATAGATTCAAACTTGAACGCATAGTAATTTATATTAGTTTAATGCTATTTGCTACTCTTTAGTTGTTGGTATACCTACTTAAATGTAAAAAAGAAAACAATCCAGAATATCGGGAATCGCTAAAACACAAAATTAAATTCTTAATGATTCCACACGCACAGCCTCTATACATCTCCTACACATCTCTACACCTTTCCAGCTCCTGCATGGTTGATTATCACTGAATTTGTAATATTTAATAGTATTAGAAACTTGTTTCTGTTCCACGATTACGAATTATTCACTAATTATTTACGACGACGAATCAGTTTAAATTTAAATTTACATTCTAATTTAAATTAATAGTTTCATAGTTACTGCAGTAAACAAAGTTACTCTTGTGCCAATTTAATAGTTTCTAATGATTTACACGATACACATCTTTGCCAACAGAAGCTTAATGATAGTGTTGAACATTATCAAGATATATTATCTAGATGAAAATTATTCTTCACATATCTTATCTATACACATATTAATATAACAAATTTATCTTAAGTATCATCTTAGCGTTTGTTAAAACAAACAGTTCGTTTATGAGTTCCATGAATATCGTCATTTTTTAAACAAAAACTTTTCTTAACAAATCCTCTGTTTATTATATTATGACGGACAATATCCAATAATAGCTCAAGTAATTAAATTTGTATTAATACATTTTGCAATTTCTTTATATATATAAGTAGAAATATGTGTACAATATTACATACTCTTTATAATATTGACGTATTACCTATGACTAATGCCCGGTTGCACAAACGATCAATAAAAACAGTTCAATAAACTGTGATAACGGTTCAACAAACAGTCGGATAAATAACTTTATTGGTTCCTTAAAGTGTTGGACTGTTGCACAGAAAATTCTTTAACATTTTGATGGTTAGTGCTCTAACCATAGTTTAGATACCATAGTTACAAAAAATTATCATTCCATCATATATTTTTAATGTTATCAGTGTTAATTGTTATCTGTTTTATACTTTAAAATTAAGTTGAACTGGTATCAAAAATATAAATAATATTACCTTATCACAAAATAATTCGATATTATCAGATCAATAAAGTTATAGAACTCTTTTGAATATTTATCGAGCCGAAATCGGGTCTACAACTTATCGAACCGATAACACAATATTTATTGGATTGATAAAACTTATTGATCCTTTGTGCAACCTGTCAAATTGTTATCGATTCGATAACCCAGTTATTGGTCCGATAGCTAGTTATTGGTCGTTTGTGCAATCGGGCATTAGTATCATTCCTAAGCACATTATAATCGTGTGCCTATACGTTTATTATAATATGTTAATAGTCAATTAAATTATTTATCAGCCATACGTCATAAGGTAATCATTAAAATAATATCATTACAATTTAAAAAATAAAGATCAGAATATTTATTGCTTTACCCATATCATAAGCAATACAACACTACATTGATATGTGTGATTTATATTAAATTTAAGTTCATAATACGTATTTTTGTTTTAAAAGATATTAATTTTATTGTTTAACTGTATAGTAATATCTAATATCACACAAAATAATATTGTATAAAAATAGAAAAGAACCTGAGATAAAATGTAGGTATTTTATAAGCAGTTTTTTTATTATTTATAATGTGTACTGTGTAGTTTTAATTATTTTTATATTTATTTATATAAATTTATAATATAATATATAATGTTACAACATGTCACTTTAAATAATAAGTATATTATGTTACAATTTTTAAATTCCACATTAATGCGAACATATCCATTATTTGGTGTTATTAAATTTATTCAAATAATTGTGAATAGTATGCATTACTATTCGCTAAAGTTTTGATTTCAAAATTTGAAATTTGAAAATAATAATATTTCATTATATTAATTTTAATTACCTAAACATAATATTATATTGTAGTGAACATGTTATTAAAATTAAACTAAAACGTATATTTATTTCATGTTTATGAATTGATAAAATCCAACGTAATTACCGAGAATGTGGGTTTTTCTTGAAACTTTGATTCGATTGAATTATTATTTTGTTGTGTATCTATTTTTAAAATATCCACAAAGCAGATTGAAACTTTTTTCTATAAATCTCGTATCCTAATAATAATGAAATAATTTACAACCCGTGAAATTTTATAACTTTGTTGAAATAATATATATTAATATATTAATATATTAGTATGTGTTTCAGTGTTTGACGGCAAGTCGGCGAATAAAAGTTTCATTGAGATATTATACAATACGATTTAAGGTCTAAACTTTCATGCACAGCATTGGTTTAGTCACTCTACGCGTAAGAACACCAATCGAAAGGAAACCCAGGAAAGTAGAAAATAGATTGAATCCAAGACAGTTTCAGATTGGAGAACGGGACGATGGCGATGGTGGCGATCAACATTTTAACGAAATTATTATAAAGTCAATGAGAAAGACAGGTTGCGGTGTGAGATCTATCGAAAATCAAATTGTAATAATCGTATAATTAATTATTTTAATTAATATTTGATACACCGCAGACGAATACAATATTTTAAATTATAGTGATCGTGGTCGCCGGTTATCGTTTGTACATCATCTGCATGTTTACATGACTTGTTAAAATGTCGTACATCGTTACTGTACATTAGCGCGGTGCCGATTATCGTTTGCGCGTTTTCCGCTTTTTACCTGCTCAAAATTGCGTACATAGTTTGCGCTTCATAATTACCGTCATAATTCATGTCTTATATTTAATACATAGTAAGGGAAAACGATTTAAAATAAATTAAACACCTTAATTCAGTTAAATAATTGTAGTCATAATTAATCATTATACAAATCTCAAGTAATATGTCATAAAATAAAAAAATATTTTATGATACACATACACAATATGTGAAAATGTTTTAAATATAAATAATAAATCAATATTGTTTGGTATATATTATATAAGTCCTAATCCTTTCTGCAGTTGATGTATAAGCTGGTAGACGGGTGTTGCACAATTGCACCCTTATGTACAATAAATTTCGAAAAATGTACGCAAACAATAAATATAATATATTAATATAAAATATATGATAATATATAAAATATTAACAATAATATACTGCGAGTCTGCGACCATCTTGCAACATGGTATACGTATATTATAAACAGTGCGTCCCATAAGTTTTGAGACAATCATTCTAAAATTAATACTAGTATCTAGATAATTATAAAATTCTAGGAAGTTTTTACGACATCACCTAAAAACGTTTTGGATCGCTTCTGTGAAAGAATTGTACGCTTTAGACCCACTTTGTAGAAAGATCGATCTTTTTTCTTGCAGCACACATCGCGTCGATTGTCACTCAATTTTTTGACAAAATTTAGTTCCAGTACTCACCCACTCGCTCCCCCCCCCCCCCCATATTTACCAGATTTGAGTTCTCCAGACTATTTCCTGTTCCCAAAAATTAAAGATGGAGCTCAAGGAGCACCGTTTTGCCACCATTGAAATGATTCAAAAAGCGATGACCCTAAAGTTCTAGAACATTCCTGAAGCTGACTTTTCACGGGCCATGGAAAAATTGGCCGATTGTGCAAGAAAGTGTATAGAATGCAATGGTGACTATTTTGAATAAGAAATTGCTTAAAACATATTTAAATTTTTTTTTTGTAATTTCAGTAACCTTAGTCTCAAAACTTATGGCACTGTGTGCCCTCTTCGGTAAAACACACCGCTGTCGTCTACCAGCTGCAGTATATGACGATAACGCGCCAGGTGACTATGCGCCAGCCAGCGGCGACTGCGGTCGAGTTTAGCAAACCCTGCAATTTGTTCTGCTGCAGAGACGCAGAGTGCAGGTATATTATACATATTTTATACTACACGAATAATATTATCCAGATTACAGGTATACCGTTTACGTCACAGCTCAGCTCAATTTTCCTCTGCATGCACCGTGTATGAACAGGTTAGGTATATACTTATATTATCATTTTATCATATATGTATACATTTTGCGTGCCGATCGGTCGTCGGTGATAAAAGTTCGTCATCAGGTCCGAGTAGGGGTTGCTTATGTTACACAGATGCTGCGGCGGACCACAATGTGATGGTGATTGGAAAGTGGGTAGGTGGGGGTGACCCGTTTATAGACACCGCCGTGAATCCCCATTATATAGATACCTTTAAGGACACGTGTGTGAATAAAATATATGTATAAGTATTATAATAATAACATATTGTACGCGCGTGTATATATAGCCTTAAACTATCAATAAACTGGCCAATCAAATAACTTGATCGCGCAAACGAACCACGCCCGTATCGACTAGTTTTTTACGAGGTGGTTTATTATCATTAATCGGCCGCGGGGTAACTGCTTATTATTATTATTATTATCATTATTACCAAGACTGACCGGTCGCTCTGTCTCTATTATAGGATGAGTGTGTGTATTTTTCACACGCGGTCCGGTACCGGTTCGGATCAAGCGTCGCGGAATTTAGCACAGGGGCGTCTCCAGACCTTGGCTATGGGGGGGGGGCGAAATAATAAAAAAATAAATATTAATTTACATGAGAATATGGGATTCAGATACTGAGTGATGAACCATTTTTTTTTCAACTTTTGTAATTTAGAACTATAATAGTCTCCTATCTATAAAATATTTGTGTCACTGAAATGTTACAATATTAAAAACAAATTGTCATAGTCATCATAGTATACAAATTTATTTTATTGATTAATAGTTAAATATAAGTAGTTTATAAAACAAAATCTAAAATTCTTTTATTTTTAGCAAAAATAATTAATAAACACAAGGCACAAGTCAGTTGTAGACTACTATTTAATTTATCATATTATCATAACGACATAACGTATTATCATATTTAAATCTATAACACTTATCAGTTGACTCCACTTATCAGTTATCATGGCCATGTGGAGTAGTTGCAAGGTTTATAGATACTAGTATGATACTATATGATCGCGAATACGTGTTTTGATAACAAGATGATATTGTGAAATTACTGAAATTTCATATTATATAAATGTCAAATAATTTAATATAAATTATAAAATTTACTAATAATTACTATGCAAGTCAGTCACCTTACGGGGGGGGGCGATCGCCCCTTTCGCCCCCCCCCACAAGGACGCCCCTGATTTAGCACCCAAGTATCTAAGTGTTATAATATGTACATGCACGCAAACACATACATGACTTGAGATTTTAATTGTTACGTGCCCGACGTATGTATATGATATCAAACGTTGTCCAACGATGTATCGGTGACGAATAATGTATGTGTATACCAAACAGGGGAATACGAAAAGTTTTTGACGACAAATTTGACCTGACTACCAGCAGCACATTGTATACAAAATGATAAATTCGAATTTAACATACCTAATATTATTTTATTTTTACTTAACTGATTATCTCATATAGCAGCACCATGTGGTTATAGACAGAAACGAAACTACGAGACTTAAAGCATGGTGCAGATTTATTTGTTGCGTGCCGGAATTTAGTAAAGTTGTATCAAAAACAGTTGGGCGTTATGTCGTGGTGAAACCCTGTGATAATATAAAATACGTGTAATACGACACAAGCTTCTTGCTGTATTTATACAGTATGATATTATGTAAGTATCTATACATAAAACAAGGTAAAAACTGAAAGATAATATTATTGTCGATCACACCATCATATTACACAACATTTCATATATTGTTTGTTTCGCAGTGGTTCGAGAATCAAGTTTTGGTCTAATATTATAGTAGGTACATCACCGCCCCATCTTGACACTTGTCTATTCTATAATTATACCATACGAAGAATTATTACCGTTATTTTATTTTAGAAGAAATCCATACAATTCTTACTATTAGGACACCATAATAAGCATGTGTGGGATGAAAACAATATACTCTTATAAATAGTCGATAAGTTTATGACTGTCTTTGACGAGAAAGTCACCCTGCAGCACGTATGACGCTCGCAGATAGGTTAGATTACGTTACGTTTGAAATATCTTGGCAGATTACCAATAGTTATAGGAGGGGAACCGCGAGAGTTTTTAAAGTGTAATAGGATGAGAGATTATAGGCGGTCACATAGAAGCGTCTGTAAAATAGTTTAGCCCCTTCGTTGACGGTTTTCAATTTTAGATTGGTGTGTAAATTTATCGGTTAGATCTTAGATACGTATATCATCAGCGCGATATATTGGAAAGTTTGAATTTGCTGATGTTGAAATTGTTGGCCTTTTACCACAATTGAAGGCCATAATACTCAGTAATCAGATGGGTATAATCACTATGACTTCATACATAATAATTAAGAAGTTTAATCTGTGCCGTGTAGGTATATTTATTAATTATCATTAGTAGATGTTTTTAGACTTTATTTAACGTAAGCGTTGAATTATTATAATTATTAATTTGTTATTTTTATTAATTTTCTTCTTCAATATTAGTTCTAGCCTTTAATAATATTCACGTTATCCTAGGTTTATAATCAGCGACCGATTTACGGTTCTTAAAGTACATAAGTAAATATTATACTTATTATTTATTATAGGTATTAGAATTGCACTAATTATTACAGTTGATACAAGCAGTCCTTTAGCTGGCCATATTACATAACAGTAGATATGGAACTATCGTTTTTTTAATCGAAACAAATTAGAACTTTTATGTATCCAACTGATTTTAAATCTCTATAGATTCATAAAACTATAAAAAAAAATATATATATAATAATTAAACTTGTTTACTATTAAATTACCTACAGCCACCCTCTATTATATGAGCAATAAAATACTATATAGGTAAACGTAGACTAAATCAAATAATTTGGTTAGGTACATAAGCATATCATACACACACACATATAAATATATATATATATATATACAGATTATGGTTACATTATACATTTACAATGTTACAAATCTTCGTGGGTAATTAAGCTTGCTAAAGTACCAATAAATTTTAATGTTTGTTTAGTGTTTTTGATAGATATAATAGGTATATCAATAAGAGTAATAAGACATAAAAAGATATAAATGTTTTTTTTTGTAAACCATCCAGTTTTCAGTTTTATGATCACAATTAGTGTCATAAAATATGAAGATGAATATTCACTATAACTTTATTTGCCTATATAAACGTACCATATTATATTGTTAAGAACATTTTTTAATTTATGTTGATTTGGTATAATTGCTGTTGTAGGATTATAATTTAATGTTATATTTGGAATAAAGTAAATTTTGGAATTCCAAATGTCGATTATTCGGAATTTAAATCAGAAATATTAAAATGTGAACTGAATGATCTCAAGTAGACATTATGACGAATTAAGATCAGTTTTTTAAAATATTATTGTATTATTTAATCGATCGGTAGGATAGACAAAAAGTAAATACAAATGAGCATGATTTGTTTATCGTTCATCACGCGCCAACGCCGAAACGGTCGGTGACATGTATATACCGGGGAGCTCAACCTTTTCTTTAATACACCGTCACATACATTTATGATCACTTACTATATACGTACACGTATACAAGACCCATATGCATGCAATTTAAAAATTGCCTAATTTTAACTCCTTTAAAACTATCCACAACCAATCCTCTTAAAATATACTGTTATGGAAGATTAAAAATATTACACTCTAAACATTATTTGTATGCTGATGAATGATTATTGTATACCTACACATAATTATAAACGAAAGAATAATTAATTTTGTGTACTCTTTAGGCATAATTTTTTATTAGCCAATCCATAATTCTATTAACATCAGCATAGCATTACCGATAATACTGTAGCATGTATAGGTAAGTATATAATAATTAATAGGTATGTTAATTGTTGTATATATTAATGTTGCATTATCTACGGTGTAGACGGTGTGGTTATATTATACTTATACGATATGCATAAATAACAATTGCAGCAATTATTTTTTATTCGTCAAATAATAAAAATAATTTAATACAAATGGATGGATATTGTTTGTTGCAGCGGAAATACCATTTATAGAACCACGAAGTACCGTATACGACACACAGCTCGCTCATTCCCGCTGGAGTGTCGTTGTGGCCATAAGGATCGAGTAGCCGATGTCCACTCCCACACGGTTCTGCAATAGCCAAAGAAGTTGAGACTTCTGCGCAACTGAAGGTACGTTGTATCTGCAAACATATAAAATGTAATAATATACGAAGTAGGTAGATACTAGATACTAGATAGGTAGGTAGAAGCCAGAAGGTTTGTAGTATGTGTTTGCTGTTTGATCGTACAGGTACCTTTATAAGAAGCGACACTCACCTTTCCTATATTATGTGGTCGTTCAGTGTGCCTGTATTAATAATATATTTATATAGTACAATATTTTACTTGTCGGAAGCCAAAGCGGGCGTATAACACATATCGTAAAAAATCTCCTCACCTGCGAAAAGTGTTTGAGCATAACACCACAATGAGATACCGTATTATTAATTATTATTGCGTTATTATTAATAATAACACTAATAATATCATTGAAATTGCTAAATAAGTGAAACAAAAATTATGTTTGGATTCGAAATGAACCAATATTCCGAAAAGAAATTGTGGTGAACCGGATTTCACATTAACAGCAGGCTTCTTGATATATATAGTAATAATGAGCATAAAAATGCGTCAAGCCCTGGTCCCATAAATATACATAATTTATGTGATAAACTGATAAGTGTAGATAGACAGTATAGTATGATCATAAAATAGGTCGGAATGCGACATAAAATATTATTATATATTATTTTCCGACCAATTTTTCTAGGCCGTGTTATCCGAGAATAATGTAGAGCTAGAGCGAATGGGTAACGCGGTTTTTTTTCCGTACGGCAAACGTAAAGGATATAATAACGACAACAAAATAATAATATAATATTTTACATTTTTCTTTGGACGTTAAGTTTTTGCCGTGTCCCACTGGTCAGGTTGCACTTCCCCCATATTTATATTATTACAATATATTATTACTATTTGTGTAACAGTGGCCGTCATAAAATAATCCACGGCATCGCGACGTATACACGCCTCGCGCGCCCACACATTCGCCAACAGCCTCTCAGGCGACGAACTGCACAGTCGGACTCCCATTCTATTTACAATGTGTTGATACTAATTTAACTCGTAATGATGTTGTTCGTCCTACGCCCACGAACAGACGTCAGGTTTTTACCCGTGGTTCGATACGCATTGTAAAATATAGTTTTAATGATCCGCGTGCAGCAGCAGCACCGGTTTTCATCGCGATTTCGCGTCGAAGTAAAATAATAATAATATATAACATTATAATACTATGTATTATCAGATGACTTCTAGCATTTTATTTTAGCGCAGTAGTAAAAAAAAAGACCAGACGCAAGATACAAATTTGCTTTATTTTTGCTTTTTGAGCTTTTTTTAATTGCCATAGTTATCAACACTAAAATAAACTATTATATAGTTTAAAGACAGTGTGTATACTAGTAAGTTGAACGTACACAAAAATAGAATAAATATCAAATTAACTAACAAATCAATAAATTTCATCAATCAATCAATGTAATTGATAACTTTCTAATAAATAAAAACTAAACCAGATTTCAGTCATTTAGTTAAAAATATGTTTTTATTTGTTTGGAAATATTAGAATATGAAATATTATGTTTAAATTAGGCAATTATACTTTCTTATTTTAATTCTTTTTAATTTGAATAATATTTATCAACTAAAAAAGCCGTAAGTGCATGTTTTTAGAGCATATACTCGTATTTTAGGGTTTTAGGTGTATACGGATAATATATTTAGTGTTTTTTGATAGCTATAATAGTCATCTGTGCTAATTATAACCTTATATAAGCGACCCTATGTACGCTATTCGATATCGTCCTGCATGAACTCTCTAACTCTAATTTGTCATTGTCTATGCGAAATAAGTATTATTTTTACGATTTTATTCCCACGTTTTAACAATTTAATATAAAAAAAGATATGTGAAGCTTAAACTCAAATTTGATTTTTGATTATGTTGTCTATGCTTGATTAATGCTCAAAAGACGAAAAGCTTAGTTTATATACTTGTATTGTTTCGTTTCGAGAACGAAAGATTTTAGTCGTCTTCTTGAGGGATATGGTTACAGTTAGATTAGTTTTGACTTTAATCCTACAACGATTCGTCTGCGGTCCGGATTCGTCTGTCAATTCCTTGTAGTCCACCCGTAATTAAAATGTCTGTCTACCACTAGACGACAATACATCAATTCATCGATCCAAAATAGAAAGGATTAAAAAAGATTGTTAAATTGAAATTGAATGATCGGCACTAATGAGAACCAGAATAGGTTCTCCTGTCGTTTTTGTATCCACCCGAAACGTTAGTTTCTCCACAGACAGACGTTGAACAATTAAAATACTATAAAAAAAAAAGAAGGATCAATAGGCGCGTGTCGATTGTCTGCAGTGATGATAATAATAATAATAATAATGATAATAATCGCCAAAATGGTACTTACACTATAATAAGGCGAATACCGTAGCTACAGGTGTTTGGAAGCAATTGAACGGTGCAGCGATGGAAATATCTCTGCGTATATCTGACGATACCCCGCACATTAATTTGGCATTGGCCGCCCTCGAAAACACATTTTTCGGGTATTGACAGGTGATTCGGTTTGTTTCTGGTATATACATCAATTATTCTTGTATACTGAGGACTTCTGTGGGCAACCGTTCAAACATTTAATTTCCATCTGTAGTCTGACAATGAATAACGATTATATAAATTGTAATTTATGCCATCGATTTCGTTACGTATAAAATTATCAACTAATTGTGTACCTATAATAAAATATGAGATACTTAATTTTATTATTTTTATATAAATATTTAAATATATTTATTTCACTATATTTTTAATATATTCAATATTATTTTTATACAACCTTAAATAAAAATAATTTTATAACTTCCTAGTTTCATACGATTTTATAATCTTACTCTCAGGTGGATAAACGTACAAGATGCATAAAAAAATCAATTTGCATGATATTTTCAACTTTTTACAGTCATGGAAAATTTGTTTAATTCAAAAATAACACACAACACTCAACTGAATAGTTATTGAAAACCTTTCGTAAAATATTAAATTTATTTTAAAATATGAGAATATTTAAAATCTGTATTATACACTATAAAGTATAAGTCCAATAAGTAATATGTTTATGATACACGGTCGTCCTGTCCATTGAAGGGTTGGGGAGAAATCGGCAAGACTTAAAATGTTATTCTTTTCAATTTTCTGCTGGCAAATCTGATATTGATAGAAATACATTTGATTTATACGTAAAAACTACTCTTAAAACGTTAATTATTGATTTAAATATAAAAGGGATACCCATAATTCTCAAATAAAATACTTACGTTACAGATTAACATCGAAATAGTAAATTATTAATAAATAAATGATATTTTATTTTATTTTATTTACGCCTTGCATGGTAACTTGTAAAATTATTTCAAATAATTAATTTACTAGATCATGTATACAAATGTATTATTGTTATGTGTTTCACAAACACTTAAATCTTATATTTTAATTTGCAGGTGTTGTTCAAAAACAATAACATCATGATCTACGATATATATAACATTTATATAAAGGTATATATGCGTACACTGCAATTAGCTTATTGAAAACGGAAGTCTTCTTATCTTATAGATCACAGATGTTATCATAATATGTTAAAATAATGTTAAGAATCTTTGCGCAACAAATTGTGCAGTGGCCTATGCATATTGTAGACTGTAGTAATGGATTTATAATGGGCAAGTACACTTTTCTTATTAAAATAAACTGTTGACGTTATTGCATTATAATAACTAACACGGTTGCGGGATAACTCTTTTTGTCGTATAAAAAATAACGTCCATTCAGATTTGACGTTCTAAAATAATAATAATATTGTTTATAATAAAACCATAGGAATTCCCCCGAATTGACACTTAAATACCGTCATCTAATCTATGAATCTACATTAGGTATTACCCGCCGCGATTATAACAATATATCATATATTATAATAAATTATTCGCAGAGTTAGTCTACCCTGAGAGTATAATATTATGCAACGAAATAAAATTAATGTAATTTAAATGGTTTTTCAACAGTGATTGATATTATAATGTTCGAGTTGTACATTATCAGGAGTTTGTTGTACGAATAATAAACGAATGAGCCGTGTCAAGATACTTACCAGCATAGAATGAACTTGTCAGATTGTACTTCTGGTAATATAGTAGGTACGTAATACGTATGCCAAGGAGTTATACATAAGTGGTGCGTATACTGTAGTATACTTGTGTACTCACTACTCGCATCTATGCATATGTTTGTGTTTAATATATTATATTCGTTTGGTGAAACTAGCGCCCGTTTTATTATATACAGTGGCGTAGCCAGGATTTTTCAATGGGGGGGGGGGGGTTACGGTTTAGGTATATATAAAACAAATTATTTCAAATTGTATTGTACTTCAAATTTCAATTAAAGCATTTATTTATTAATGTCAAACAAAATTTTAATCACATTACAATATTTACATCAACCGTATTCTTCTTGTTTTAGTCGCTAATTTATTTAGGACATCATCAGGGTCTATTATTATATCATTATGTATATTCATCATTGCTAAACCATTCAACCTATTTTCACATGTGGTGTTTCGTAAATATGTTTTCAATCTTTTTAATGTGGAAAAAGATAATAACCATAAATAATATCTTTAATCGTGGTCATAACTACAGTGTTTTTGAAAACTCGTGCAGATAATATTAAAAATATAATATTATTATTATTATCAAATATCAATCAGGTTTCTGTCGTTTCTGGACGAGTTTTCTGAATATTCAGAAACGTTTTATGTCATATATTTTCATAGATAGTAGGTACTAGAATTAATGAAATATATAATAATTTATTAGATGTTGAAAGTCAATGGGGGGGGGTTTAAACACCCAAAACCCCCCCCTGGCTACGCCACTGATTATATACATATATATATTTGGTACATATTCATTATATATATATGTGTGTGTGTGTGTGTGTGTATATAGTTTATACTACCGGTATATACGTGTACACGCACAATCGTATCTGCATATTTCAATAACGCCTGTCGGTTTTTAGTCGGATATTTATTTATTTATTTTTATTTACGAATTAATTAAAAACACGGAAGATTTGCGTGAATCTCTTGGGTCCGAGACACGCTCTTCTCCGATTGTCAACTACATTATAATAATATAGGAAAACAGTATATACTATATACTTAACGAAACTCGATTAATCACCACGCGCAGCCGTACGGACGAGTTCTTTTTAATAAAAAAAAAGAAAAAGAAAAAGAAAATAATAACGAAAAAGAAAAATTATAACAAAAAAAAGTGAAGAAAAAAAGGTATTAATAAATTAACAGCATCGACGATGCGCCTCTGGTCACAGAGGGTTGAATAAATATACGTGGAAAAAGACGACGACGATCGTTATGTGTTCTGTCGTTGTTTAACCGAACGGTTATCTTGTTCGACCGGCCTGAAACACGACGTGTCGCAGTCAAGCATTTTAATCGACGGACAAAACGAAATAATAATAAATTTAATAAGGAGAGACGGCGGCGGTGGCGGCGGTGGTGAACGGGTGTAGTAGTGGCAGTGGTACGCGATGGTACACGTCGTGCGCGATCGTGGATGAGAGACTACAACGAGAGAGAGAGAGAGAGAGACGTCGAGTGACAGAAGACGCGTTGCAGTGAGAAAACGACAAAGATGCGATGGCCGAGCAGGGGAGGCTGGCGAGAGATCCCATTGCCAGTTAGCACGCTGCGTATGCCGTCCTAATTAAAAATATTTTAAACTCGAAACCGGGTGAGTATGGAAGACATACACAGCACACACGCGCATAATGTAATATATACACACGCGCGGATACGAAAACGGGGCAGAGACACGCGGCCGGGGACTAGTCGACTGCCGATGGTGTGTTAGTTAGAGTATACGCGTACAATAATAATAATAATACGACCGCAACGATTTTTTATTTTATTTTTTTAATAATATTATGTACACATTCGTTTTTATGCGTTCTGTGGAAACGATATAATATTATAGCGACGGCATTAGTCACCGGGGTACGGGGGGTGAAGCAGGAGAGCAGTAGACGATCGTGGTTGGAGAAGGGGAGAAAAAAAACAATGGACTACCTGATGTTTTTACAGTGTTTATATTATATTCTATATTATATGTATTGTATATATGTATTATACGCGTGGAGAGCGCACAGCTTCTCCGTCGTCCTGGTCGTCTTCTTTTTATTCTCATTCGTATATAATATTATAATCTCGTTCTCGTAAGCACTCGCTGAATAACGTCCACGACCGCAGACGAACGGCCGTAGACCGCTTCAACGCGTCTCGTACGCGGCTGCAGAGCGATACAGGTATATAGTACTATATACATAATATATAATAAACGTATATACTTATCTGTACACGAATATGTGTGTGAATACTGTATATGCAAACGCTATTTTTTTATGCAGTCGAACCGTGTCCGTGTGTATATTTATATTATGCATAATATATTACGTATATGCCTAGGTGTCGCGCACACCTGTAACCGCGTTTCGGTTAGTCGCGAATGCTGCGGCGACACGCCGATCGCGACACGAACACGTGCCCATGCGTCCGCGACGCATTCAGTATTGTCGAGACTCTTGTGTACGTGGCCGCTGACGTGCGAGAGTCGAGTTTAAGTACATTTCCCTCCATTTGTGCATTTAACTCGGTAAAACTGCTGTGTATAACACACTGTCATAGGTATGGTAGTGAGATTTAACTGCAAATTCGTCTTGTAATATTCTTTTATTTAATGAGAATTTTACGTAATTATGTCTCAACTATTAACAGCAATATAACATGTACCCTAATATGATATTCAATGTTATAAAGACGTAGGTTTAGTTAAATATTGTTAAACCAATTTGAAGAATAAAATTAAGGCTTTTTTTTGTTGAGGAAACGACATTAATGTAAGAAAGGTTGAGATCTTTAGGTGTATATTAAGTAGTCATGACGTGTCGTTGTTACTAGAAAAATAGTTCATTCAAATATTTTCAGTACCACCCACCTCTCAATTCTCGAATATCTACTCAATACAACATCATGTAGCTTGGTAGATATTTTTGATATTGTGTATCTCAGATCTTTTATGCAGACCTACTGATTTATTGCCACCATTAAAACTGTCACACTTGGCACCATTATCCACATATCTCGTCTATGACATTTGTGATTTGTGATTTGTCATTAGTCATAATTCTTACATTATAAAACTACAGGTTCTAGAACCTAACCTAATGATGGCATTACTATGTATAATATTATACTTACTCGAACAGATTAATAATATTATGATGTGATGACTGATGAGTAGTTTATTTCTATCGTCATTTTGCACATAATTTCCGGGTAACAAATTAATAACGAAGAAGGAAGTCATAATAATAATTACCTATATTTCATGAATGTAACTTATATCACTAAACTAATGTAACTGGGTAATTTATGATAATTATATTATATACCAATAATTACCGCTAATATCTATCGAATTAATATGTTATACTCTTGAAAAATAAAAGTAATTTATCGAAATTAACTATCAGCAAGCCTGGGCATAAACGCGTTAAAAAGTTAAAAGTTAAGATAAAAGTTAAGTTAATTTTAACTTTTAACTTAACTTTTTAAAATTTAATTTTCATAAACTTAATTTTTAACTTAACTTATTTTAATTGATATAAGCTTAATAAATAACGAGTTACTTTTAATCAAATTCGAGTTAAGTTAATTTATAAATAATTAAATAATAAATATAATGAAGTATATAGTTGGCTATATTCTCAAACAGTTTTAGACTTTTAGTTTCCTAAAAAAGTATTCAGAGTACATTCTTAAATAACATGTTATTTTTATTTAATAATTTAAAAAAAAATGTAGAATACTTGTCAGTTGTCTGTATTAGTGTGTTAATAAATCAAAAGATTGTATTTGTTTCGGCATTTTCAATTTTGTATTTTTTTCATACTTACTACATAATTATATTAATTCAATACCTATACATAGAAAAGCTATTGGCTATTTCCTGTGGTCAATAATATTTAGGATTTTTATTATTTATATAGATATTATATAAAAAAAAAATAACTTAACTTAAGTTAATAAGTTAATTGAAAATGTTCATATAACTTTTAACTTAACTGAGTTAAAAAAAGAATTAGATTAACTATTAACTTTAAACATTTTAAAATGTTTTCCATTAACTTAACTTAACTCGGTTAAAAATTATCATTAACTTGCCCAGGCTTGACTATCAGTAATACTTATTAGACTTTATAAAATTAAAACTAAACGTAAACATATGTGCTTACCGTGTTCTTTATCAAAATGACATAAATATATTAATTATGCATTTATAAATTTATAATATCACTAGACGTACCTATAACCCGAATAAATAAATGATAAACGCAGCGATCGGGTGCTACTGATTTAGGTATAGTTGGTTTTAGTGTATCTTAGTACATAGGCAAATCGTAGTCGTTGTATTTTATTTTGTGAACTAATGCGACCGAGATATTTTCGGACGTGGTTTAAACACTACATTAGGGGTTGAGAAACGAAGCAAAAAGCACTTCCCGAGTCTTTAGAAATATGTGTGCAAAATTTGGTCCCGATTGATTTAGTAATTTCCAAGTCTCTAGGCCGCATAAAATCTTATGTAAATTTATGTTCATGGTTAAAAGACACCCTACGCAGTTGCCTTTAAATTTTGTTACACCAGCAACTTTGAAACTTCAAGTATTTCCATCGATATCTATAGTTATTCTAACGCTATAAACATACATGTTATTATTATTTATTATATTATTTTACAATGTACCTACCTATAATTTATAATATAATATTATATAGGTATCTAATGCGTAATGCCAACAGCACAATACGTCAATGCACTCAACGTCCAAGGCGGCAAGGCCCCAAGCTTGTACTACAGTCGAGGATATTGGTATATTTCAATAATTTATTAATGCAATACTATAATATGTATCTACCACCTCTGGCAACTATATAGGCTATAATAGAACCCTTATTTGTGCGAAGCAGGACGTGTCGTGTTATATTTCCCGCGAAAGTTAAAACGATTTGAGTCATTATATTTTATTATAATACATTCTGCTGACACACAATGCTATAAACGCGTGTATTCGAGTCGTTCGAGATAACGTTTTCTGATTGGAAACTTATGCGCAATCACAATAACATCACCATAATATAATATGTTAAAATACGGTCGCCGCAGTTACATATTATCATACACATATGTATATATTTATAAGCACGACTGTATAATATCTTATATTCTTGTACCTTTATGTGCATGTATGCAGTATATTGCAATTGCTGCACCTGTAACCTGCAGTTAGTTACCTTTTGTACGTGTATTGCAATTGCACCTGTTTTTTTTTCCTTAGGAATTATTATCAAATGTTTAAAATTGCTGTCTGCTGCAGTTATACACGGTACCTACCTTATAGCTACAAACATATGACATGCATTTAAATACACGTGCAATATTTAATTTCATAGATAGATAGGTGATATTATGTCCATTTGACCGTTTATAGATAGTTAATTATTGTGTATTTTATTTGTAAGTCTTATACTTAAGGTGCCTGTAATTAATAATATAATATTAAACCAATAGGTAACTGAAATACAATAAATATAAATTATTATATTTTAATTTCAGATTGTATCACCTACTGAAATTGCATGAACATTAAATGGTAATTTTAGCTCTAAAAATTTAATTCGAAAATAATACGAATTTATCTGAAATGAATCAATTTTATTGAATTATTTTTTCACCAATAATTTAAATAATTTTCCTTGTCTTAAATTGTGAACATATTTATAAATTTAAAGTCGAATAATGCCCAATAACAATAACATTTAAGTCTGATTAATTAAATGTCATTTGAAAGTATATTGGATCAAAGACTCGTATCTATAGCGCATGAAGGTTATAGCATCAATGTAATGTGCATAGTGTTTTACGCGATCCACTTAGAATTTAAAACTATTTTATAAATTACAATTTAATAGACCAATAGACGGATGTTTTTAGTATTAAAAATTGTTTTTTCTAACATAAATGATAATGACTTATTATTTTTTACCATACCTACCTATCAAATATATCGTTTTTTTTTATCATGAATGTGCTTAGGTACCATATATATACTTACTATTGTACTAATAATTAGTATTTAGATATACACAATATATAAACGTTTTGCCTTTTAAATTAATTTACCAGAAATTAGCAATATTATGGGTAATTAAAAATATAAACACTTGGTTTAATTTTAAAAGAGTAGAAGAGATAAGAGAATAAACAGAGCATATAATGCAGCTCCTGTAGCATATATAAATACCTCATATGGTCAAAGATTTCTGGACTATCAAGGTCCTACTATCTTCAACTCCATGAATAATGAATTAAAAAATACAATTTGTGTAACACCTAAGTATGCGAAAAAATTGGTTTCTGATTGGTTATTTACTAACATGGAAAAACTTTAATACTTGTACTAGTGTTACAAATTATTATGCTATATAAAAAAAAAAATAATATGATAAATGCAATTGTTAAATGTCTTCTTATGTTTATTTTTACCTAGTTGTAATATTTTACCTTTATGTGTACTTGTTTCTGATAATTATTTCTTATTTTTTAATGTTAAATTTATTTTTAAATGATATTATGTAATTAATTCTACCACTTTATAACTCTCTTTCTCCAACACAAGCGTAAGCTTACAGGAGAAAGATAAATCAATTAATGTTTTATTTAATATGTATCTTGTTAAGTATATTTTTTCTGATTAAAAAAAAAAAAAAAAAAAAAAAAAATATATAATATAGAATATGGAGTATAGACCTAACCACCTAACACGATATTTATCTAACTTATTAGTACACAATATTACATTGCATTTAAATTATTTCCGTAAATATTGTATTATTGTACCTACTATTATATAGTAAAGATTCTAAACTAGATCTATTGATCAATAATTATTACTGTATCAAAAATGCAGAGCCGTGCCGTGGGGCGGGCCTAGGGGGCATACGCTCTGGGCGCATCTTTTAAAGGGGTGCCAAACATTTTTTTAATAATATTTTAAACTTTAAGAGGGAGAATATTTTTAATATGGCCATTGGCACCAAACCTTAACGCACGGCTCTACAAAAATGTTATATATTTATTTGTAAAATTATAGGTAATGCACAAAATTATTAAACATTTGTGATTTCGATCACTAATTGTAAATGGTTTATTTAATTGTAGTGTTACTTCAGCCTTCCAGGCACATGGTCTCACGAATTGATATAGGACCCTATAACGAATAATGCACCATGACTCGAAGATTATCGGGCAATAATTAATTATTTCAAGGCGCACGTTGGCTCAGGGGCTTATTTTCGCACCGAGATCAGTATGGGAAATCGGTGACCGACGTTATTTCTTTTTATTACCATATGTGACATAACAAATCAGGTACTTTATTATAGTATATGTTGAATAGTTGTATATTTTTTCTAATAAATTATGGTGATTGCGTGTTTTCAACAATGTACAAAAACATGCAGTATATTGTGTTTAGGTTTATGTATGTCTTGAAAAACTAAATGTTAATACTTAATACTAATTACTTATTATACTTGCATTAGTTAAATATTTTACTTTTGTTATGTTTACACACTTGCAATAAATACGTTGTTTAAAACATAAATTGTTAATAATTAAGATGATAATATGGATTATTTTTCTTTAGCGCTTGTTAAG
Source organism: Diuraphis noxia (assembly GCF_037042655.1). Lineage (NCBI taxonomy): Eukaryota > Metazoa > Arthropoda > Insecta > Hemiptera > Aphididae > Diuraphis > Diuraphis noxia. The sequence continues at coordinate 5,081,720 of NW_028301715.1, read as the reverse complement.
TTTGGCTCAAGAAGCTTGCTACGCTTTTCGAAAACTTTAACACCATCGTCCAGCGAGAAAATAAATACATACAAGTATGTATACGCCGTTCGTCCATTAAATATAGTTACCTATGCATAATATAGGTACTGCTGTTGGTTGTTATTGTGATGTGACTACACCACCAAGCGGATAAAAAAAAGTGTTAGAAACCGTTTAGACGAGCGATCAATTTATATGGTTTTATATAGATAATAAGATACACCGTGTATATCCGAATATTTGACCTGCGAAACACTTGATCTTCCACCGAGACGCGATGAGGTTAGTCCATAAAATAAATTAAGCGCGTGTCGGAATTCACAAGCATAAATTAGTGACGTGTGGTTTAGAGGGGCTTAATTCTCAAATATTTTTAAACTTAATATCGTCGTAGGCAAGTATAGGTATGATGGAAATATTGTTAATACTTGTTAATTGATATTTCTAGCCTCCCCCAGGTTTTTAACCATAATTACGTCTATGATGATGTTACTATAGTTGCTACATAGTATAGGTATTATCAGAGATTGCTAAGAGCGTTATTCCGAAACTAAATATTATACAGTGGACAACGGTTTCGTTTGATTTTAGGGACAGAAATGAAAATTGTATAACGAAAATCTGTGGGTTTATAATAATTTATTTTATTTATTTATTTATTTATTTATTTATTTATTTATTTACGGAATAAATCCATTTACAATATTAATATATAGTGTACAGTATAACAAAACATAATAAACATATGAATATATGATGAATATTTAGTTTAGTGATTACATATTATTTAAACCTAGATATAGTATAAGTATAGTTTACAATATATTAAATATAATTACATTTAGACTGAATTAACAGTGAATAATTAAAAACGTTGAAACAAAACAAAAAATACATTTTAAATAATCAAACATTAAATGATGATTTAATACTATTTATATTACAAAAAAACAAATCTAAGTTAACTGAATTTGCAATAATGTAATATACCTACATTTATTACCTCGTATATGTGTATAATAAACAATAAAGTATAGTAGTACTTACTGTAATACTCGTAAGCGAAAGAAGACAATTTTTTTATTTAGAAAAATCATAAATATGAAAAAAAATTTGATTACAAAATATTTTTTTAATTTTAATTATTTAAATGAATTTGTTATCTGTAGGCTTGGCCCGTAGGCCAGTAGACCTATATGACTATAATTTATAGTCTATAAAGCATTGGGTATTAACAATATCCCTTCGTGTTTCGCACACGTAATATTTGTATGTACATAAGTAGAAAGTGACAATCCCGACGATCGACCAAAAACACTAAATTTCTTTATAACCGCTATCGATGCGCGTATGTCTGTGTCCACCTACCACCACCGATGTTTGCATATCATATTATGCATAAAATATAAAAAATATAAAATTACATTGTATATACCTATTATACCTAGATAGGTACACGAATGTATGGCGGTCATCGCGAGTTTATATAATATTATTATAGTGTCGTTGCGTCAGATCGATAAACGATGCGTCCCCGATAGTTTAGGGTCCGTAATGTTATTACTTGTGTTTGATTATGGTACGCGCGCTCGAGTATAAATTTACATGTGATTTCCGAATATTATCCTATTTATGATTTCCAACTATAGCTAACCACTACTGTGAAACAATTATTATATTTATGCATTATTTTAATTTTATTATCGTACCTTTACTGTGATAATAAAATATAGACAACAGTCGTTGCGCCCAGATCGGTTGGTTCGAAGAGAATCTATAATAATATTGTGTTTATCGTGTGTACGCGTAAGAAGAGATCGCTGGAATTTCGTTTATTTTATACACATAACATACGAATTCCATACGCGCGTCTGGGAAGGCGATTATTTTAATTAGAAACACACGTCGTTCGACCAGCCGTCGTATAATAGGTATATACATATCGTCATATATTTTGTTATAGGTGTAGTTTACCGTCCATATAATACACTCGTTGTAGTATAGGTCCACGATGAGTAGATATTTTAATTTATTTTTATTTGTCGATGCCGTAAAAATCCCCGTTTCTCGTCATAATAATGTTTGCATATTTAATATAATATTATGTATATCGTTTTCTGACCAAACCGTAAAAATACGCGTAAATCGTGTTAATTACATTTTCACTATATACTTTACGCATTTCAATGGATGTAGATAAATACTGTATGTGTTTTTTTTCTTATACCTACTCTAAAAATTCTCTCACATAAATAGTTGTAAAAAATATGATTATCAAATATTATTCGCCTTATAATATGTATCCATATGTTTAAAGTCATCGGTCGAGTAAATTCGAGTATACAATTTATGTGATTATTGATGATCAAGTCCTATAATGAAATTAATTAAAACTCACAGGCTTATTTGTTATTGTTGCTGTTGTTGTTATACCAAGTGTATAATAGAGGGATCAAAACTTCACGCGCGATTATGTATACGTTTTATTTTTACGTTAGAGCTTAAGTATTTGTAGATTTTTGCGTACACGCAGAAAAGAATAAATAAATCAATTGCATTACAATATGAGTAATAAACACCCTTTATGAAGATCACATTAGATGAGGTCCATAAAAGTAAGTACATCGAGAAGTTGCGTTTATCTGGAATCTAGAGAATTTCAAGTTCTGACCTTTCGCATTCCATGACCCTGAACACTGAGGTGCATATTATTATTATATAGCAGTTTTCGCAGTTGACAACTTCTTTGCTTTTTATAAAAGATTAAGTAACTATTTTCGATCGTTGTCGTTTTCGTACTCTCAAACACACATACACACACACCTGTATTAATTTTCGTACGTTATTAGCGCAAACCATGCAGCTATCGCGAGTCGCGACTTGGCGTTGTATGCCGTACATCGATTTCAAGTATAAAATATCCAATATATCACGTTATATTGATATCAGAAGTTTTGTGATATTTACATACATACCTAATATTATTATGTTGCTCAGAACTGACCGACCAATTTAATCTTATCAACAGCTAGCAAGAGTATTTTACTGTCATCAACCAAACTGACATTTCCATTCTATGAACAAACGTATACACCGGGACAGTCGAATTGCACTTCTTATTACCTACAAACAAATGGTCGAATTGCAATTGGGTTTAAAAAAGGTAATGGTCGAACTGCACTCGGGTAAAAACCAGATAGTGGTCGAATTGCACTTTGGCTCAAAAAGTATTTCAATAAAATTATCATGCATTTGAAGCGGTTAGGGCTAACACTCATTTTTCTTCCCACTTACAGGCTTAGGAGTTAGGACTGGCAATGATTTTAATCGTTGGTGGTTAAAAATGATTGTTTTAAACATCACATTATGTTAATTATATATATTTACATTATAATTATTATATTATACTATAGGTACATATTATTATTATTATTATCAAACATTTTTTTTTTACTCGTCAAATTTAATTATTGTCATTATTATATATATTTTTTTTTGTCATTTCGATCATTTTTTGTAGTAATGACTAACTGTATTCAAAAATTCTAGCCTGGTAATACGCTTTTGAGTATATAAGTCAATAATTCAATATATTTTTTTTTTCTGGTACCGTGTTGTTGATGGTCTTTTGTCAGTATTCTACATTAAAATGTAGGAGTCGATTTTTAATTGTGTTAAAACATCAATGAAAACAAATAAGTATATTTGGATGTGGTGATGAAAATGATTTATTGAACTTCGCGTGGAAAGCCTCATATTTGAGCTTAAAATGTAATATAATATAAAGTATAATATAATAATTATGGGAAAATGAGTGTTAACTAAATGTTTAACCCCTTCAAATGCATGATAATTTTATTGAAATACTTTTGAGCCCAAGTACAGTTCGACCACTACCTGTTTTTTATCCGAGTGCAGTTAGACCATTACCTTTTTTAAACACAAGTGCAATTCAACTAAAATAAGTGCAATTCGACCATACCCGTATATACAAGTATGCTATAAAATACGACATATAACCTACTACGTCGCGAACATTAAGTAAACTTTATCATATTTTCCGCCTCTTGCTCTCTCTCTCTCTCTCTCTTTCTCCGAGCTCATGTAACCGTGTAGGTACCTATATAGTATCATACTTTACCTACCCATAATAATATTGTGCGTATGTGTGTATTGTGACATCTCGAATGTCGAACGGCCGTCGCGTCGTTTATGCATGTACGCAGTCAAATCCATAACGCAAGTATGTGCGCCTACAACTACAGCTGAGGTTCGCCATATAATAATGTAATAATGTGAGTGCGTGTGCCTTTGTGTCTGTGTCTGTGCGACTTGGTGCACATGTCCTATGCCCTACCTATATATATATAATGACCACACATACATATAATATTATGTCTGTGTGTCTGTGTATGCGCGAGTATAATAATATGTGGGAATAAAAATAACCATTGCCACGCAGTCCGTCGAAACGGCACCGTAGTGTGTGTGTGTGTGTATGGTCACTATAGGCGTTGTTCTATTGAATAATAAATAATATATATAAAACGCACTAGAGGTAAATACTGCATTTCCCACTATAATTTAACAGACCGCTCTGTGTGACATGTCTACGGGTCAACCGTGTACGATATTTACAACCTAATCGATTGCGAAAACAACACGAAAATATTTTATTCGATCTCAGACAGGCTGGCGCGTATAATAGTTATAATATTATAAGGGTGGGGGGTCATCGAACCGTGATCGACTACCCCATTGTTCGCCATGTGGGCTAACGAAAAATCACGTGAAATAATCCTTTGGTTCCAAACGTATAATATGTCCAAACGTTGTTCTAATACGATATATTATTAGGTACGATTATTATTATTGTTTTATTTATAATAAATAATAATATACGATATTGCTCGGTCAGCAGCTATCCTGGTGCTTCTCGCGAGCTGTATAGGTGCCGAGCACACCTACTTCTTTTTTTCTCCTTTTAGTTTCGTCAGTATCGTATTATTATATAGCCATATACCAGGTATACCTTATATGCACACACGCACACAACAGACACACGCATTATAACATATATATATATATATATATATATATATATATATATATATATATATATATAAAACCGTAAAACAATTGACAATATTATTCGTGTCGTGCTCGTATAGTACACTACACCTAATATATTACAAAAACCGACATTCCATTGTATAATATATTATTGTTATACGCGTATAATATAATCCCGCGAGGTGAGGAGGTATATATGTATATAATATATAGCTGGTTACTGGGAATTTAATAAAATTAACACGTCTCGACGCGTATTTCATGTGCGTACCTCTATAATATAAGTATATTGTACATTGTATAGCACCGTATATTATTATTGTTTCGACTCGATTTTCGACATTCTATTTTATTTATATACGCCATGTTTTATATCTGTGACTTTTTACTTTTTAGTCACACCGTCGTTGGCGGCGGCGCATTGAGTTGTTTGGTTTATTGGCCGTAAATTCAGAGTCGTTTCAAACATATTCCCGTATAATAATACACGCCGTCGTACGCCCGTGCACATGATAACACATACGTATGTGATATTTTATTTTGGTTTCGAGAAAATGCATATTATTCAATCGTAATTCGTAATGTTTATAATTTGTGTACAACGGTGTTGTATTAAGTCGTCGTCCGCAGTTGAGTTAATATTTATAGCGATGACCCACGGTAAACAATTATACGATTTAATCGAACGAACATCGCTGAACACATAGGCTTATATTTTTTATAAAAAGTTAATTTCATATTTATATGATCATATTTCCCGAAGTAATAGTATTCGAAAACATAAGTACAGCTGCTTATTATAGCCTATATATCTAACAAATAATCTAATTAGTTGTAGTATCTAAATCTACGGTGCAGCACGTTTGGGCATTTTTACCTGTTTAGTATTCAAAATCCACACAACGTTTGGACACTCTATATCCCTAAAAAGATACCACGTTTGGGCACTAAAATGTAAAATATATATACCTTTGTTTAAGAAGTATATAAAATATGTACACACATGCATAATATATATATATAGACAAATATATATTCATATATATCAAAATAATATAGGTAACAAGTTTTATAAAGTTTTGGTTAATATTTATTTTGTAAAATAATTAAAATAAAATAAGTACAACAATTTCACGTACTTCACATAACATAACTAAATTTGTATTACAAGTGAATATTGGTATGCTTTCATTATTTTTCATAAAACAAAATTGTTCGTTATTATTAGCAATGATATCGTTTTGATTTGAAAACAGTTGATGCTTAGCCTCGCCTATTGATTTAGGATTTAGGAATAGTTATAATATTAGTTTTCGCCTAGCTTCATACATAGATTTTCTAAATAAACGCACACCCGAATGACTTATATTAACAGTAGTTTGATCTTTAAGTACTTTTCTGATTATTTTACTGGGTTTAGTAAATACATCATCAATGGCCTTTCGTTTAAGTGTAGACATTATTTTTTGTCGATTTAAAATATTTTCAGAAGTGGCCGTATGATTGTGATCATTTTTTTTGTGAAATTATTAAATCAAGTTTCTCACCAATGATTGCTGTCACGTTACATTTACGATTTGTACATCTGAAGTGAAAAGTTCGGTCCTTCAATTGTGTATTTTCACTTAGCTTATATCTCTGTATCAGAACACATACGCGTCCATGTGAAATGGGCCGTCGCGCTTGATTAAAGGTATACACTATATATTTATATTTTATACATCTATATATGTACATTATACATACCTATATACTTACTATACAAGGTGATTTTTTTATCGAAGAACACTCATTATTTAAAAAAGTATTTACTTTTTTCAAAATATTTTTTTACATAGTTTCAAGTTGTTAAAAAACGAACGTTTTTATTAAAAAATTATGTTTTTTAATATTTTTTATCCTTATAATTTTTTAAGTTTTTTACTTTTTTGAATGACAACATAGAGTTTTAATATCATATTCCAAAGCAGAATATTTTTCTAATTATTATGATACGTAAAAATCGAATTTTGGACGAGTAGTTTATGAGTTATAAGTATTTAAAGTTTAGTTTGGCGGAGTGGAGTGGTACGGGGTTACCCCGCAAAATGTTTGCCCACTACTCCGCTTGTCTAAACTTTAAATACTTATAACTCATAAACTACTCGTCCAAAATTCGATTTTTACGTATCATAATAATTAGAAAAATATTCTGCTTTGGAATATGATATTAAAACTCTATGTTGTCATTCAAAAAAGTAAAAAACTTAAAAAATGATAAGGATAAAATATATTTAAAAATATAATTTTTTAATAAAAACGTTGGTTTTTTAACAACTTGAAACTATGTAAAAAAATATTTTGAAAAAAGTAAATACTTTTTTAAATAATGAGTGTTCAATGATAAAAGAATCACCCTGTATATATATATATATATATTTATTTAAGCATTTATTTAAAGCTAGAATAGCTATCTAAGCCTACTGATAATAATATTATTATATATTATATACAATTTTTCTTTCTTATCATAATTGCGATATAATAATAAATATTAAATAATAGGTTTAAACTGTAATTTTCTGGCATGATGTATTCGATATGGCAGTAATTAGTGGAAGATGTCATTTTCTGCGGTCGTGGGGTCTTCCTCTCTTGAGACGGCGAAGTTTTGGAGGCTTTAATTTAAATTTTAGTGAGCAGCATCATTTGAGTACGTATAAGTGAATAAAAGAATCTGTTTGCTGTATGGTTTTTGTGCTAATCAATAATAGGTATTTCTAAGTCATTATGCAGGGCTTTGTTGCGTACAAATAACCAGGGAGCATCTGTTATTATGCGGAATATTTTGTTTTGATGAATTTGAATTTTATTGAAGTAGCTTTTAGCACAACTGCCCCCTATAGGACTTGCGTATAACGTTAAAGGTCTAAGTACTTGCTTATATATTATAATGAGTGAGCATTTTTTACTAATAGTTTAATTTATATAGCATAATTTCAATTGAATATTGGAAAGAGAACCCCTATAGTGGTTGGTATGCTTGCTGGAGTTTAGCCGATAGATGAGGCCACCAGTTAAGTTTCTTATCGAGGATAACGCCTAATAAGTATTTTACCGACGATTTTATATAGTAGTATTATATAATAAATATATATGTATACCAAGACAAGAAAAATAGCATAGGTGTTGCAAGTCCGATACTCATCCTATATCGCGCGTTGTGACGATATGTTATATACACGTACCTATAAGTACCTACGCGTGAATAGCATAATATAAAACAAGCAGGGCCGGATTGGGCCGGCGTGCGATCGAGCAAAACTCGAAAGGCCGCTACTTCATTTTTGAAATGATGGGCTGATGGTATTATAGTTTTAATACTGTAATATTTGAGATAGCGATGTCATTTATCAGTTGCCGAGTTGAGACAACTATAGTAGTATATAAATATAATATTGTATTAATTGTAGTTTACACTGTGAACCTAAGCAGTTTAGTCGTTTAATAGCTTTGAATTTTATGTTTTATCGATAACATTTATCATAGTTTCCGTTATTAATAAGGAATACCATACACCTCGACATATACTACTAAACAGGAATTATGTTTTAAGTATAACAACAGTATTACAACAGATTAACCTAACAACAAAATTGTACAACAAAGTTTGTTTGTAAGAACTGTAGGTATTATTTGCTGCTTTTTATTATTAAGAAAATATAATTTACATGATGGCATCATACTCTAATTTGTTTCTGGCATACAAGTTTGTTTTAACTTTATCATGCTCATGCACCCAAGTTTGTTGTGAAACATATTTTTCTAAATTTAAATATATTTTAAACAGATTGCGTAATAGTTTATCTCAGGAAAAATTAGAAACATTTTTATTGATGAATATAGAAAAAGATATTCTTGCTGACGTAAGAAACGAAGAAGTCATACAATTAATTACCGAAAAAAGTGATTTATTAGAAAACAATTTGATTGGTTGAATGTCAGTAAAAATATATTAATATACTTCTATAATTCTATGTTCATCAGTAGATAAATAATGTAAAAAAATGTATTAATAACTATGTTTATATCAAAATAAATTAAAGTTTTGCCAAAACATTGTTGTTTAATTTTTGTTTGCCAATTTTATCAATCACATTTACTACAAACTTGACGTCCAAAATGTTGGACTACTAACCTCTTATTTCAATTTAAAAATGTATTGGAGTGGGTATTTTTGTGTTTTTTTAGCATCTCAAAGGCTTCATGAAAAAAAAATTGAGAACCGCTGTTCTACATAATCTAATGTAATGATATGCTCATTGCTCACACATCATGATTGTATGTTGTTTAAATATTCAATAAAATAAATAACAGTCAAGTTGTCGTACGTAGATAACAGTTAAAATCCAACAAAAAAACACCATTGTCCACTGATGAAAGGAACGATTTGTATTATTTAATTACATGGGAACTTATACGTAGTTGTGGCTATCTGGCACAACACGTGTGAGCTATTTCGTGTGCCACCAGAGCAGGGGATGGTCCAATGAGGATCTCTGTTGCCAAAGACAATGCTAAGTCTTTGGAAACGCAGAGGCCTTTGGTGGAGCCACCTACAAGTTGTATTTAACTTTTCTCTAACATACATGTAAGCCTTGGGCGAATAATATTGCAAAGTTACCGAAAATTTTCGAATTTCTTCACTATAGGTATTACTTACAACCCTGGCTGGCTGAACCACGTCGTCTCTTTCCATCAGTGCATGAGCACCATCCAAAACTAAAACAATTTCAAGAGTGCAGGAGCACCTAAAAACTTTTCAACACCAGACATTGCGAGCGACAGCTGGACCGTTTCTTTTTAAAATCGAAATTTAACAGTGTTGTTTTTCTTTAATCAGAGTGTTTAATAAAAAACCTTTATTTATTTTATTACGTCAACTGGATATCAAAGACAGCTGCGAATAAGGTAAGGTGCATGCGCATCAATATTCATATATTTATATTATTTTATATATTATTATATTGTATTTATTAGATTTTTATAATTTAATAATTAATATTTTATTACTGCGGTGTACTTGATCGTTCTCGAATCACGACCTCGAGAACCCTCCGACGATCAGGAGGAAGGTAATAGCGCAATTTTAATATTTATATCTGGTAGCTATTCTCCAGCTCTTATAAGAGTAGAGAACAACACAGATCCTTTAGTGTAACTCAATAAATCAACCAAACACCATTTTTATTTCTAATATCCTCATATCTTCTACTAGTAATATATAACTATTGGCAAGAGCCTTAGTTATATAATAGTTGTATTAACCTTAAATATTTTAGTTATATTATTGTTTGTTTTAGAATTTTATTTATATTATATTAACTTCTTTTCTTTTATTTTTGCGTTATTACACTAACAACAAAGCCAGTAACTTTGTTTTTAATTTTTTTTTTTTTTGGAGGGGGAGTATTCGAGTATCCAGTCTTCGGGCCGGTTGAATGTGAAGCTCGGTTGACTTTAATACCCAATCCAGCCCTGAAAACAAGTGTATTTGCTAAAAACTTAAATAACTATATGCAGGTGTACTAGTCACCGGTCGTGCCGTCCCACCATTTGTAATAATGATGGTCATGCTATATAGAATACGGTATAATTACGCGTTTATATGTATAGAGATAAACGCACGATGGTATACGCCCCTTAAATCGGTGCTAGCGGACATTGCAACGCGCATAATATACGGACATTTTTCCGCGTAAAATACAAACTTCAAAACCTCTTTTACGTATAGCGCTGTAGTGTAATATATATTATGCACTATGACGACTGCGCGTTCTTGGGTTCGATTAAACTCGTATAGTATAATATTGATACTTAATAATATATTATGTGATACCTAAAAAATAGGAAAGAAATCTACCACAAAAAAAAAAAAAAACCATCCATACAGACGAATTAGCCGTCTGTGGTGGCGGTGGTGGTCAGGTGGACTGTGTGGAGGTTCACGAGTACTATAGACACTATATACCACAACACATTATATTATTACGGTCTTGTCTTCCGTTAGAGCAGCGATCTCGCTCGCGCGCGTATACCAGCTATATATAATGATCGGTTTTACGGCAATAAATCAGCAGCTCGTTGCCCCGCGGCCCCGTCGCACACGCAGTCTGCGCGCCGCCGCCGGTCTAACCAGCACGACAGTCCGCGTAGAGTCCTTTTTTTTATTATTATTATTTATCCTCCTCCCCCGCCACACCGTCGCTACCTTCGACTTGGAACGGAAAAAAGATTAAGACCGCGCGTACAATATACAAAATATTATATATATATAAATACGTGTTTAAATATATTCCGCCTATTTTCCGACGTGCAGCAGTGGTATATAATAATATAATATATTATAATAAGATCGAATAAGAAAAAGTTTCGTCCGTATATATTATTATAACACGTCTCTATAATATATACATATATATACATATAGATACGTACATACGCCATAGATCTCGTCGTCCGATCATATCGTCGCGGTTATTATTGGTATATATATATATATATATACACACACACACCAATAGTAGTATATATATACTAATACATAACATGTACCTATATATAATATGTATATTATAATACTTATACGGCTATAATATATAATGTAGGTACGCGAGAGGTATCGATCTCGGTCGGTCCGCCCGAACGGCCGAGAATAATATATAATATTTTTATTATTGTTGTATAGCGGTTGCGCTGTATATATTTTATTACCACGCGGGGCGGCGGCGGCGGGAACCCAATAATTAGTGCGCGGCGCGAGGAGACTTGAACGCTGAGCTCCGCGCCGGTCACCGCGCGGTACGGGCGCGTTATCACTTGACGTTATCAGCGATCGATTGTTAATCATAACCGTATAATAATAATAACATAACGTGTACACACATATTATATTATATGCGCTTGTGTGCAAGTGTGTGCGAGCAGCGTGCTTGTGTATATCATAATAATATAATATGTTTATAAATATTATTATAAAACATTATATATGTGATGTATAATATAGTCGCCACCGCCGGCTAAACACGCTACGAGTCTTGCGCGCGCGACCGCTCATTCTATGTATATATGGTATAAGAATTTTTTTAATACAATAATTATTGTTATTACCGCGGTATATGTATACTGCGCCATCGCGGCACGGGGTGAACGCTATACACATCATCCTCGGGGTACAAACCGTCCTGGGTCAGGTGTTTCGCTGCCCTGACGACGACGGCGGCGACTACGGTGTAGACACCCACAACCGCCGACGCACCCGAGTGTATGCACTTACACCGCGCACGATCGCATATATTTATTATTATATATATACGATGTCATGTATATCGTGCGTTTTTTTACGCATATATACAATAAGTATCTCCTGAAGTGCTGTATTATATAGGAAATTCATAATATGTATTGCTTATACTGTCTTGTACTCTGATGTGGTATAATGTGTATATATTTTGACCTATAGTCGCGGCAACGAAAAATGAGCGCTGACCGTCATGCGCCAAGCGGCAGTTTATTAGTAGTGGTTATCAATCTTTGAAACAAAAAGCCCGCTTTTTTTTAAAAAAGATCAAATAAATTATATAGGTATTATTTTATTTTTTAAATTATAAGATTTTTTTTTATTGGTTATCAATTTTTTCAAATACAATACAGTAGGTACAACGCGTAGCGGCACGACAGCTGCACTATGTTGAGAGTCATTGGCCGTAAGAGTGGGTAAAAACAACGGGTCGCGGTACCAACGCTCATTTTTCGTTGCCGCGACTATAGATAAGTATTTTATAATAATAATGATCCGTCTACGTTAAAACTTTAAGCAAAGACTATACTTACTTAATATTTTTAAACACAGGGCGTCCCGCGGGGATTTACCCATTGCGATATCTTACGAAATAATGGAGATAATATCTAAATTCTGGTTTTGTAATTAATTTCCAGGGATAAGAAATATAATTATTTCATATTTCAATTTATTTTAATGTTTTGGTAAAAAAGTTAGGAGCATGCATAATATCCGTGCTGGACCCTAGGGTGGAAGAATGAAGTGCCAAGTGCAGTGCGTAGAACGACTTGAAGGGAGGCAATGATTGAAAATTACGGAAAGTTTGAAGAATATGAAGCCTCGTATATATATATTTATGGGCTTGGGAACTATGACAGCATATATTTTCGATATGTTTGCAGGTATGGTAGGAGTAAGGATTTATGCTCTCACCGTTCTATGGTAATTGGAAATTCCGTGTTGTACTCAAAAATCGAAATGATTTTGTCAACATTTGGATTTCAAATGCTCATCAAATAATTTTGCGTATAATATTTTATAGAGCTAAAAAAATTAATACAGAATTGGAATTCAAGTGGTTATCTAAACGGTTATTCGGTTTAGAAATTTACGTACTGACAGCAAAATCGAAAAATCGTCTAATGATCTTATGTGGCAACGAATTTGAACTTCAAACGCTCGTAAAATAAATGCTCAGATTCTAAAATGATATAGGTATTGGGCAAATGGGCGTGTTCAAATAAACATGGTGACTTTTATAGATAAATATGAATAATAATCAAACAAGGTGGTTAGTGGTTAGGTTATATAATATTTAAAAACGTTTATGCTAAAATGTATTTTAGTCAAATAGAATATTTAAATTATTTTCTGGTTGTATAAACGAAGAGGAGACTGCGAGACACCAAATAGTTCAAACCTGCAGGTCTATTATAAATGAGTAAATTACCGAATGCCGATAATGTTTTTTTCATATTCATTTACACTTCACTAGTATAAACTGTTTATTGTCTAATTATGTATATTATTATAGTTAACATCGAAAACAAAAACTATTCGTGATGTGATGTTTGATAGCCGAATGTGTTTGCGGCGGCGGTATGTAATTGTATTGCGTATGAAGCATATAATTTGTACATTCATTTTGCTACATTTCGTTGCGGAACACGATGTCACACACGTAATTCAGCTAATTGCATGGGAACAGAAACAAAAATGCACTAAGGATAAAGTCAATATTATACATAGGTAGGTATTATATTTAAATTTATGTTTTCACATATTATTATGACGGAAACGTAACATTATAGTAGGTGCCTACTACCTACTTATTATAATGGTGACACGATCGTGTCGAAACGATTTTTATCGTAAAACGGCTTCAGGACGCTCTACTACAGTAACGACTGAGAGTTGCAAGCGCAAACTACTCGCTTGAATATTAAATTAATTGCATACAAAGTATGAATGCGATTTATGAAGACTTGGTGGGGACCATGTTGTAGGTGGCTTTATTTTACAAGCCTTTCAGGAAAAAATCTTACGCTTCGTAGAGTAATCCGATTTCGATACTTTTTTTACAAGTTACACAGCTATTAAAAATAAACTCAATTACCTGGTTAATGATTATCCTCTTACCATGCTTATAATACAGGGTTGGCGAACCTTTTTGGGTCTAGTTCCAAATTTTTGAAATTACTAGTTTGATAATTTTTCACGTACCCAAAGCTTGTGAACACTTTATAAAACATAATAAAATATAATATAGTGACATAATCAATTTTACATAGGAATTAGGAATATTATATTTTTTTAAATGTATACAATTTGTTTCTTTGAATTTTGTATAAACAACATTTTAAGAATAACATACATTTTAAAATATTTGAATTATTCGCGTCTCATTAAAATTTGACAAACGATGCCACTTTTGACACGCGTGCCGTTGGTTCGCAACCCCTGTTATAATATGTAGGTATACTCATAGTATAGCAAATAATATATTATCTGCAGCTGTTGTTAATTTGAAAATTGTAATTTCCGAGCGTTGAGACTTAAATATAGAGAGTATACAATTTAATATACAGCTAACGAATTATTCTTAAAAGGTGTGAATTATGCAAACACAGTCGTATATTTCATACTTACGTACACACATGTATACTGAAGTATCCGTGCTCGTTACCTACCCGTTAACATTTTAATTAAACCTATACGTTTTACATAATAATAATAATAATATTACGTTTTCCGTCTCGTCGAGGCAGCTGTCTTGTTTTTTAGTGCGCTTTATTGAACGAACACACTTTCGTGTTACATTATTATTCAGGTAAATGCAATGTGCGTGTCGTTGCTGTGGTCGTCACAAATGTTCTTAAAGTTTATCATAATGCATAATTCGTTCGTTAAAATATCTAAAACGTTGATCTGCATCTCCGGTTTTATCCGTCACTGTCGCGTTCGTTCGGTATCATGTAAACGGTCACTTTTTTGTAATTTTTATCCGTCCACTGGTTCACTACTATTATAATTTATCATACTACATATTTTGTGTACGGCGGTTTTAATAAAAATCAATATTACACGTGTCTGCCCTAACCGGATAAGCTGATTTGTATTCTGCCGTCAATATACATCCGTACCCGACGACGACAAGGAATAAACCACTCGCGGTACACGCTAAATAGACGTTCTTGATAATATTTGTAGGAGGTACCTACGCGCAATTTCGTCGTAAATTTCCCAACGTATATAACGATATGCATATTACGTGTAGTGTATGTATATTATGGGTAATATTAAAATGTATATTGTTCTAATAATATTATTACAGTCGACGATATTATTTATTATTATTGTTAAACGCATTTAGGCGTGCGCGAGACTTTTTGTCGCAGCTGATAAACTACTGCAACATGCTCCCCAAAAATAATATAATAATGTTCATATCGATGCTTAAAAATATTTAATATTTTATTCATTATATATTTTTATTATTACTACTTCGTATTAGAAAATAATAGGTTTTTCAACAAACATCATTTTTTTACGTTATACCTAAAAAATAAAAACGTATTTTTATAAAGACATGTTTGCACCCAAACACATCAATAGTACATATGTTATTATTCTTATTTTTTATTTTTTATTCTTCTAAAATGTGTTATTCTAGCACTTTGTTTTGTCATCTACTAACTGTCAACCAGTGTGTGTTATTGCATCAATATCGGTTCTGTAATAATAATAAAATTAACATAATAATATTGTATTTCTCCCGATAATTATTATTTTATCGCGTTATTAAACTATTGTGATGGAAACAGTGATCAATTATTGTTATTTGCCGCGTGTTCGAACAGGAATATAATACTGCTATCTAGAGCGTGTCGGAATATTTTTATAAAAACAGAAACCTCTCCGTCAACGTACTTTATTATTTACTAGATAATTTATATTATTTTATATCGTTTCCATTCTCTTGCCGACTGTTTTTATTCGCCGCATATTTACGGTGCTTTCACATTCCATCGCAGTCTCAAAACTAAAACACGGGCCGATGCTAACTCCGACTGCAAGACTTGATGAACACCGTTTAAAACGGTTGGAGTGTCGTATAAACTTTGGTTGAAAATTATCCCAAAACGGTATTTAGAAAATGTAAAAACTACAAAATTGAAAAACAATGCATTTTTTTTATTTATTGACAATTATTTTGTCGGTACAGCACACTGAGTTATATTACAAAAATGTGTACCATTTCAATAATGTTTATAATACCTAGTTTTTATAAATAAGTAAAATAAAATAACATTTTGATAATTATTATGAATAATTATGATATAATGACATTGGTAACGCGTACAGTTGGAAAATTATAAGATAAAATTAATGAGGGTGTAGGTACTAGGTAGTAGGTAGGTAGCGATGGTGGATATGATTTTAATTTTTGTATTACGTAATACGTTAGTGTTGAAAAATAATGATTGTGAAAATGTGAACAGATAATGGCTATAGTGACTAAAGTGCGTTTAGGACTGGGGAGAGAAAGGAAAGTAATTTAATGAATTTAGAGTTGATATGAAATTTGAAAAAGTATTGTGGATTTGTTCTGAGTTTACATTTTGGTTGTTGGTAGCTTTTGCCTTTGCGTAAGATATGGTTTTGGATTGAAATTGATTTTGGGAATATAATTAATAATATAATAATAAATCGTTTGCATTACTTAATTTTTTTAGTTTGTACTTGGTTCATGAAAATAACGAATCATATATTAATAAATAATAATTAATCTTCACGTGCTAACAATCAATCGACGGCGGTCGCGATCGGTGGTCACTTGAATATACGTTTGGTTTTCATACAAAACACGAAGAAAATGTCATTAGAATAATTTGAAAAAACAAACAATTTAAAATGACACTTTCGTTTTTAAATCCTTCGAATGTGAGAAATTACCTTTATGCGGTCGAATATCTTGTGTACGTTTTATAGAGCACACAAGAGAAAAACTATGATCGTAACACTCATGACTCATGAGCAACGGCCTAACTCCAACATTCTCTAATTTTCAGCGGACTTATCTGTGCGGAGGACTAAAATATATTTTGTTCTCGCACAATAATTGATAGCAGTCAGCATAGTTACAATTATAAATTAAAAATTAAATTTTGTTGAAACGGTTTATAAGTATTTTTCAAATGGTGTAGGTACCTATATTTCGTGATTTTAATAAGTGCTTCGATTCGCATGAAATTATCACTATACAGTAAATATACGAAATTTTCCGTCTCTAGTATACGCGATGTACGTAGATAGGTATATTGTATATTATTACAATAATAATTAATGCCCACGTGGAATTGCGCATCATGATCTAAGGTGATGTTATTCCAGCGTATTCCATATTATCATGTAAATTATATTTTAAATCATTAGTTATTATAGTGGACTAGTAACTTATTACCTACAGGAAAACCAATGAATTTATTATCAAATATAAAATTAATACTGTGCGCAACACTCATTATTATCTTATTATCTGTAAGCGTAATAAATATCATAACAAGTTGTAATAAATAGATACGGCGGCGTAATTGAATGAGACAATACACCCAACATAATAATACTAATAATAACTTTTTTCGTCATCGTCAATTTCAAATATAACAATATTACTATACTACTATAATTGCGAGCACGCCATACGAGTTTATAAATAATTTAAAGCTACGTGCTTGACTAATCTTGTTTGTGCACCATCGCCGTCGCTCCAGCGTACGTCGCGACGGGCGCCGAACATTCGCGAAGTTCGTCCCCGGGTCCGCGTGTCCCCTCTCCCCACAATCATCGATCACGCCAGTGGGCAGTGGTGCGCCCCCGGCCGTCGTCTATAGCCGTCAACCGTCAACCAGTTCGTTAGTTCGTTACGCACATCCGTGCTTGGCCGGCGGAGAAGTCTCTCGTCCGCGTCCATTTTTTCCGCGTGGATCTTTAATATTTTATTTTTCGGTTTTCTTCCTAATATTGTTATTCGCCATTGGTTGATTTTCCGTAGGAATTCATCTGAAATGATAAACTCTTCTTTTCGTCTACGTTTTCCGATCATAATAATAGTCAAATTCACTAATGCCCAATTAATCTCTCCATGTTTGGGAGCCACAAAGTTGGACTGTGAGAATGACATGCGAATTGCTTGTTTAACACTCTTCTTGCGTGGCAGTTTAAATTGACCATACCATGTTTTAGCTTAGATTTGAATTCAAATGTTAAATCGTTGTTGAACTGACTTAATGCTATCATCTCTCAACCACCAAACGCATGTTTTTCCAGGTTATTCTTCAAAATATGCTAAATTCATTTTAATCAGAAAGAATGATGGACATCGTGGACATTTTGGATAATTTGGCCCAAACGGTCTTGCCGTATTGCTTTTCCGCGTCGATAATCATTTTCTGTCTGGTTCAACCTGGAAGAGACAAAAGTTAAATTCAGTAACAGCTCGAGACTCAAAAGAGAATCGGAAAGGACAGTGCAAATGCAACGGCAAGTGACGAACATACGACAAGAACGAATAACTGCTGTCTAGCGTCGTCAACTGTCGACCAAAAATACAATAGATGTAATTTAATTTTCGGCATTTCTGGCAACGAAATAGCAGAAATGAATGAAGCTACACTTCCTCACAATGCCTTAAAACTAAACCTAACCACATACTCGAGAGTCGCTCGACACCATTAACCTCAAAATTCTTAATACATGGAAAACAAAATGGACCAACGTTCCTCTCTCAAATTAATTAAGAAACATCAAGCCTTCCATAAAAATAAAATTTTCCTTGTAGCCTAAACCTAAGATGTCGAAGCCTTATCATTGATAAAAAAAAAATCAATTTAATATCAGTGTTTGGGACGGTGACATGAAGAAAAATTATTTTTATTTTTTCCCGATAATATACTATATATATTACATCTTTCCAGGCATAATATTGTTTTGAATAAATAATTTGCAACAACAAAAAATATTTCAAACGTTACACGTTCAGGACTTCGGGAGGAGTTGGGACTAAGGCAATTTTATTATTTTCGACAAAAATATACACCGATTATTAATATTCGTCTTGAAATTAATATTATTTCGATCACGGTGGAATAATACTTTTTCCACCATTCCGATGGGCTTGGGCCGTTTAGGACTTGTGACGATAATAATGATGTTATGACGTGTGATAATCCCATCTCACGGCAAATATACTAAAAAACACGTCCACGACGATGGTTCATATTTGACTTGTAAATTGCAATATTCAAAATTTTAAAAGACCATCCGACATGGACCTGTGGAACGGTTTTGGGTAAAATTGGACTTTTTTAACTTATTAAATGACCGTATCGACATTGCACCCGACAAATATAATAATAATACATATATACTGGGACAGTACTTTTCAGCGGTGACGACGACGTTTCGTATTTATCGGTAAACACGGTTGGGCATAATATTATTTTCCCACATGAAATTGGGGTGGGTCGATAAGTCCCGGCGCCGCTGCAGGAGCCTACAGCCCATTGTTATCGACAAACGAAAAATTGCGACGGGCGAGCGTTTTTGGTATTTATTATTATTGTGTTTTGTAGTTGTTGTTGTTTTTTTTTGCCTCTCTCGTGCGCGGGGTATGTAATAATAATAAAAATATTATAATGCTCAAAGATCGTTATCATCGTCGGCGTACGTTTCATTTTAATTTGCCCAGCTGAAAACGTTGCGAGACTTGTAAAAGTCCATACCGAGTACCGTCACCGCTATATAATGTACAATATTTTAATATATTATTGTTATTATATTATTTCACAGTTTTACACACACGCACACACACACACACACACACACACACACACGCACGCACGCACGCACAACCGGATAAGCTGCTCGAGGTACTGATACGCGGAGCACAACTTTCTAAAACACGCGCTATTATAATATGAAAGGAAATTCGAAATATATCGGCAAAAAGCGGACGTTTTGCGAGGGTTCGCGTTAGTGTAAACAATTCAACAACTATAGGTAATGTCTATTGCACAATATTATCTGTCCCGCACATTTACAACCAAGTATATACGGGCGAATCCTAGTTCTAATATTATTTAAATTGTGATTTTTGACATTTATTAACCATACCATAGGAGTTTAGGATCTACCTAATTTTCAACCACGTGGATTTTTTTTTAACCACTTACCGAGTGATCCTGAGTATACCTTTTTTTCGAAACGGAAGCCACACGGTATGACTGTAATTTATTCGTCTAGCAGATGATTTTTTGATAATACTGATGATCCATCTAAATGTAATCGATTTGAACGAACTATTGGTAGTACAACTATTTCAAACACGTACGGGCGGTACAGCCAAGTTGTATTAGAATTAAATTAAACAACATTTTGTGCAATGTCGAGAAGGTCAAAGGCACATATTATTGCTTGTATAATCTAAAATGGGAAAAAATACATAATTTTCCAATGTCAATAATGTTATATTATAATTTGTATTTATATAGATATTCTCTATGCCTACTTGAGTACAAAATAAAATATTGTTAATATCTATTTTAGTCATATTGAAACAACATAATATTAATCAGGTAGTAGGCATAATCTCAACACCAAAAACAATTATTGGAAGTTGACGTAATAGGTATACGTTTTGTTAAAAAAATTAAAACATTTTAACAAACTAAAATAATCAAAGTAATGAAAATGTAATTATTGATTTTGAAGTTAAAATATTGTACATACATTTTGACAGCCCGTATTATAAAGTATATAAATGTAAAATAATGTACAACAATACCATACGATCAACAATTATTATCATTGTGAATAAATAACTAAAACAAGTTGAGTTATGTTGTTCTATCAGAAATCCGTAATCAGAAGACTCCATAGTCTGTCTGACACCACATATCTATAGTGGAATTTCTGATTTATCAATATTATTCGATAATACTGATCAAGATATCGACAGAAATAATATTGTTTGCACATTCCTACAATAATGCGCCCCAAAAATATCTGATTTAAAAGTGTAAAAGACCAGTTAAGAGGTAGAATTTAAGTCTAAACTAGGTTAATAAAACTTATTACGAAAATTTATTTTGTTCGATAAAAACTTCCGCTATTAAAATATATATATATATGTGTATATATATAATTCAAATTTAGTTTCTGAAAATCTGAAACATTTTCATATATTATTATGATACACCATCACACATGACTGCAGTAAATCCGGTATAGTCAATCACTCAATTTTGGAGTGTGAATTTCGCATAATAATATGAACATCCGAAATCGTATTTATTTTAATATAATACTTTATAATAAACTTATACACCAAAGTTAAAGAGTTCAAAAGAAAAATGTTTTTTTTTTTTTAGGTCAAACGGGATTTTTACGTGGTATCTATAGTTAGTTTTTCCAATCGTTATATTATATTTGACTCTCGCTGAAATTATACAGATAAATAGATAACGTGAAAATTAACTGATTCGTGTGGATACTCTCGCCGCAATTATAATTAAAAAAAAAAAAAAAATTGTCAAAACCACATTAATTTCCTATTTATTCGTTTTTTTAAATTAAATAAATACATTTGCTACGTATGCGGATATGCGCTGGTAAACAATAATACAGATACAGATCTTCGGAGTGTGTAAAGCATTCGCCGTCCCTCTACAGCATTAAATTTTAAATAATGATAATATAATTATATTCCGTAGATATGTACTCGTGCGCATTTCATAGAGTAATAATAATAATATTACTCTATGGCGCATTTACGACGTACTCACAGACTTCTATACTTACTAGATAAGTAACTCTTATAATATTTACATTGTTATCAGTGAAGCTCGCACGGGGATGACCGCCATCTTTTCGGTTGGCAAAACATGGGTGGGCATATACAGAATGTAAAAGGAATAAATGAAATTATAAATTTTTTTAAAGGTGATATATAACAATAATGACAAAATGATCTATATAAAATCATTTTTTTGTGTTACAAACAACAAGTCTAGAAATAATAAAATACAATACAACATCAATTAATATTTACCATAAATACATATTATATACCTAATATTGCATACTATTTGCCAACCGAGAAAATGGCGGAACCCGGCTTCAACTAATGCCACGGAGTTACTTATCTAGTTATTATAGAAGTCTGTGCCTATACTGCAGCAGTATTGTTATTAATTTGTTATCATTATAATAATTATTATCATTGTTATTATATCTTTACGTTTTTAAACGTTTACGTGCTCCTAGGTATAATTTTTTTTTTCAAAATTATTGTTACCACTTTGTTACCGCCTATGACCAATGTCTCGTAAAAAAGGGTAAGCTAATATTTTATTTTATGGCTAAAAACCGATTGGTCGATAGCCCGCTACAACTCGTTTGCGCAAATTCAAAATTTTTTACTCGCAAATAGAAGAACGGCTTGTGCACAACGAGATCTGTTGTTTACCTGAAAACGGATTACTCGTTTGTGCACAACGACACAACAGTACAACACTAACGTGTATAGGTACAGACTGCAATACTAACTATCAAATATTTGCTAGCGATATTATCTTATTACCGATAGTGTAGATTATGTCATTTTAGATTTTTCGTAACTAACCAAGAGTTGTAGCCCGATAAATTAATGTGCGGAGAAAAACAAACTAAGAGTTCTTAAGGTACTTAGTATTTTCTCATTTCAGTTTTTTTTTTCTGTAATAAGTTTTTGATATACCTAAACACCCCAAATATTATTTAAGGGTACTAATACCCCTTAAGCCCTCCCTATTTATTGTAATAATATCATGATACCTATACTGTAATAGCTGCTAAAATATTTTGATAAAGTTACAAGAAGTTTACCGCAACGAAAACTACCTGCGAACACACGAGTTTAATTTTAACGAAAATCATACACTTTTCTTATTATTCTTCTACATCTAACAACTTCTCGGCACCAGTTTAATTTTATTCGGATACGAAAACATTTCCCGTTTCGTGTGATTTACTGTAAAACAGAGTGTACTTAGAATTTCGCGCCCCAGGGTTTTATGTGCCACATCGCCTTAATCCGATAATCATATTGTTTTATCAGTTAATATTGTAGACTTCAATCAGCGTTGAAACGTTTTTTCTACTTCTAATATTTTCTTCTAACAATAGTTGGAAGCATTTTATTTTTTTAATATGAATCCTAAAACAATATCAATCAAACTGTTTTATTTAGTTTAATCGTTGATTGTTTAATTTTTTAAGCTTGAATAATGTCAAAATTGTCCCATCCATATAAGTATGTCGTTCAAATAATAATTTTAATATTACCTACTTATACATAATATTACTTCGGGTAACAGTCCAATACGCGACTTACGTCATAAATATAAAATATAAATAATTTTAACTAACCTTTTTTTTTTATTCCACTTCTGCAGAGTGTTGTAAATAACTGTATTGTTTCAGTCCGTATTGTTATGAAACGTCTTTTTCGTGTTGGTCAAAAAGTAGATGTCAACAGCGACGGATAGACAAGGTATATCGGGTGCACCGAGTTTCAGTTTTTTAATCGAACCCGCGGCCCAAAAAAGCCTATTTTCAAATGAACTTAAATGTACCTAGATTTTACGCAATGCACCGGCCACCGAGGTAAATAAATGTATTTAAATTTTTAGGTATTATAAAATAATCGCCCAAACACTTACGATCTGACTTTTTTTTAAGCGGCCCACCCACATTTTCTCGATAGTCGACAGCTCGCCGCTTCAATCCGGGACTGGATGTCATGTTGAGTCAAAGCACTTACATAACTAGCGCACACGTATGTAGTCGGAACTACTGACTGAGGACAGCGAAGACAAGTATTAATGATTGTGAGTATAATGATATGTCGAACTAAAATAAAATACAATAAAATGCCAATAATGGCAATAATCGCGATAAAGTAACCTGTAGATCAGCACAATCTTATCGGTAGGTTGAGTAACATTAATTAATTATTAGGTCGCATGTTGGACCGTTATCTTATTTAGTTTCTAAACATTTGGTCCGCGCATAATAATGGGCATAGGTACATTGTACATATAATAATCAATAATATTATGCATTTAATTAAATCATAACGCAATGTTTACAGTCTTTTAGTTTTTTAGTCCAGCGTTTCCCAAACCATGAGTCGCGAAACTTTTTTGATGGGTCGCGATTGGCGAATTTATTTTATTTATTTATCATGTTATTATTGTTCAGTATATTGTATTTTATAAAAAACTCAATCATAAAATTGATTATAATAAAAATCTTTTTATTTATGGCATACTTGATTTTTTTTTAGGGGGGGGAGGATCACGTACCAAATAAACATTAAATGTATGGATCGTCATTGCAAAAAGATTGGGAAATACTGTTTTAGTCCATTTATGGTGGGTGTCGTGGGGGGGGGGAATGGAGTCTCTTTTATCATAAGAAAATGTTAGAAAAAATTTTAGAAAATGTTTATGCGAACCCCTTCTAGTTATATCCTCGTCCACAAGACTAAGGTATGCACATTTTTATTGACACTTAACATATTCCCCTTCCAATTTATTCCCAATTCAAGCAATGCCAATTACCCATTATTAACGACCGATTCAGAGTCCACAATTATTAATCATTGATCGATAATAGAGTCGAATCTGATCCGTTGCGGATCGAAGTAAATAATATTTTTGATTGCAAATTGGTACCACTTTAGTATTGAATCATAAAAATACGTATAAAGAAGCCGCATACACCCCAAAAATATAACATTTGTTTTCCTCAGAGACGGGTCGTTGCAATATTAATGTTTTGCCAAGTCGTAAACGGCTAGTGAAGGAAAGCAAAATTCAATCGGGTCGGGTTTTATTTTTATTTTTTTATTTAGGTTGTTTCACAACAACACGCTGCACGGTCGGTATACAGATGTATTTTCTCAATGGTTTCTACGGGATTTCCGACAACTAAAATACTTCCATAAACTTTCAAAAGCTTAACTCACCAGTTCTGTTTCCTTTTGTTAACGCGCAATGCTGCATCTGCAGAATAACAGTAATCGCCGTCGCAATAATTCTATTTTATTGAGATTGGTTTTACGCGAAACTTAATGGCTGTCGGCCGTTGGCGTACGTCCACGTCGTCGATAAACTCTTATATAAAGCCCGATAAGGACTTTAATGTTATGGCATTTTAATTTAATTTCTGTACAATATTATTTTATACGGGGTGACCATTATTATCATTTTATAGTTACTGGTGAGTTGTCATCTTAACCGCTCAATAAAATCATCCAACATTGAAAATCATTCGGTTATGATTTTTGAGTATTCCAACATTTAAAATGTTTACAAATAATTACATTTATTTAATAATCAATTACGCCGTCAACCAACAGTCATCATTCGGCTTTAATTTAACACAGACCGAGATGTTTTCATGTAAAAAAATGTTCAGTCAATTCAACGGCCAACTTTTAATCGATGTGAATGAGGTCTTCAGTGGCGTATTTAAGGTTTTTTAGGCACTTTCCAATCCACCGCCTTCCTCCCCCCTTCATCTTCCTACAATTTAATTTTCAAATTAATTACTACATACGATAAAATTCTGTCTTTATTATAAGAAATCAAACACGCATTGAATGCGCGTGTTTTGATATCTATGTGCTCGTACTGTGTTGCGAATGATATAATATAGTTGTTGGTACATGTAGATAGATGATTAATTTTGAGCAAACAAAAATTAGTTGAGTTTGATTTAATCAAATGAAAAATACTTTTTATAATTTTATAAAAAAAAATCGTTGAAATTTGCCGCCCTCCAATGTTGCCGCTCTAGGCCCGGGCCTATAGGGCCTGTGCCTAAATACGTCTCTGGAGATCCTATGGTCAAAATTTCCAAACACAATTATTATTTCATGTACATTACACGAAAACCAATTACATATTTTAATTAATGTAGTCAAGTCTCGTTTACGATATTAAGTTTTTGATTTTACACATTTTTAGTATGGTCAGTTGTAAATTTGTTTCGTATAATGTAAAAACAGTTTTGAAAAATTGTATTGCTCGCATTATTGCACAATAATTAGTGTTTTTTTAAGAGAAGGATTATTGTATGATTTGAAAAATGTGTACATCAATATTAAAGAGTACCTACTTCGATTAGAATTCATAAACAAATCACATTCGATGAAGTAAAATGTGCAATATTTCCCTACCACGAGTTATTTTATAAATTAATTTGTTTTATCGGTACCTAATAATATCATAATCGTATATTATTCAAACTTTGGCAAGGACAAAACCATATTATAAGAGATGGTTGGTAAACATGGATGATGAAATGCCGAGAAATATTATTTGCGTGTGGTATTTCAAAATAACACTCAACTCTATTGACTTTATAAATACGTGCAGTTTATAAATGTTTAGATTACGAGGATTTTCCACCCGCTGTGCCACAATTCAGAAATCACAATATAATTAATGTAGACTCTTGGGTATGTACGCACTTTTAATATTATTAATTATAACATCTACTCCGAATATTCGTCAATCGTTGTGCATCGAGTCGTATTCGCATAATATTTTAACGATAATAATTTACTATTATTATTATTATTATTGTTATTATACCGATGTCGATTATTTTTATACTCGACGACGGTGGATTCCCGACGACCAATCGTTTGGAATACGAGAATCGGCGGCACGAGCTGTCAAACGAATTGAAAATAATCACTTACGCATAATAACATCGTAATAAACTAATAAATAATAATTGTGAATATAATTATTGTTTACTATTCGATAGACTATTCGCTGGACAACTTTAAAATAGATTTTAAAGGTGGTTTCACGCAAAGTGAATGTCCGCGGGACGAACGCTATTTTAAATCGCAGCGAACATATTATTATTTTGCTCAAATTGCGATCACACGGAAATAATCGCTTGGAAATAAGTTGCTAACGATCGCGAAAAATCGGTCTTGTTTAATTTTGAGCGAATGTTCGCGGCGATTTAAAATCGCGTTCGCCCCGCTATCGTTCGCTTCGCGTGAATAAAAATGTGGGTATTAACATTTTTCCCATAGATTGAAACAAAATATAATTAAAATAAATGACAGACTTATTTTTATTTTTTATGCCACAAGTTTGATGAAAACACAAAACGAAATGTTATTTTATGCAAATTAGCAAAAAACAGCATCAAAACTTGAAAAATAGCACTGAAAACCTAATTTACTTCAAATATGCAAAAAATAGTGTTATACGATTTCATACATGGAGTCCATGATGCATAAAACAAATTTATAGCTCACTCTGCTACTTTTATCTGTGTCCTATGACAATTAGCGAATGCTATAAATAAAAATCCGAGCCCTGTTTATTGTACGATAATATTATATGTGTACGTTACGGAATTGTTTCGACCATGGCGAACTTTTTGCGCTATGAAATAAAACAAGATCCTAATATATAATTGAATAATATTATATATGTGGTGATTTCGAGGAATCCACAGCGGATTTCCGTCACGGATATTCCGCGAGTACGTCACTAATCACTATAGTAAAATTTCCTATCCTCTATAAATAATATTATATCATATGGGCGCAGATTAAATAAAATCAATGAAGTATCATTTAATCTGTGATATGGGTACGTTATTAAAACATTTTTATACTACTATTATTTTTATAACAAATCACAATTTGTGAAACACCAATGTACAATAATATTATTATAACACTCAACAGCTAGTAATATTATTTTGTGCATTCACCATTATTGATGTCGTTATTTTTATTTCGCTTTTTTTGTTGAAACTCGTACTTCCACTCCAAATGATAAAACTGTGTGCACGGGACCTCCTTGAGCCGCTCGAATCGATCAAGTCCTGCTATGGTGACAATTAGGGCCCGGAACATGATGACCTAAAAATGTTAATATGACTTATAAACATCAAAAAATTACCACAAAAATAACAAAAATTTCTTTATAATTTAAAAAATAAAAATTATTGTATAAATAATTAAAAAAATTTCGTTTTACAAAATTATAATATTACATAATGGTTCTTATAAATTTATAATTATTATTAATTTTATTTTTATACATTAAATTAAATATGCTTTTATTAATTAAACAATTTAAATTTAATTTATGTTAATACTTTTAAACAATACCTAAATGTGTTACACTGGACGATTAAAGTGTGTTTAATATTTTCAAATAAAAAAGATCGGCGATTGTCCGATAGTAAAGTTTTGTAGGTCGAAAAACTTCTTTTAACTTCCACAGATGTGATTGGCGCATGTTTGAAAAAAGTGATGCCACAATGCCGTAAAACGTCAATCACACAGTTGCGTTATCGTACGTCTCGTATGTAAAATAACACTCGTGTGCACCGGGCCTGAAATAGTATCTGTCAATAGTTTATTAAATAATCGTAGATTGCGACAACAAACGATGAAAATAATGAACGTTGATAATCGACAAGCTAATGGAACCTGAATATGTGTTACGATAAAGTGTAACATTCAACAAGAAAAATGCAAATAACTGTAAAAAAGTACAAAAATGTATAAAATGCACCAAAAATACTAAAAAATGACCGTAAAGCAATAAATTCCCTAAAAATGTAAAAAATGCAAAATAAAAACTGTACAATTAAATTCTATATTCCACGAATCAAATTTCTGTAAAGACAAGCCTCGTATGTAAGCATTAGAAAAAAAGATGCAAATGCATCAAGTTCCGGGCCCTAGTGACAATATTATTAACGTGCGTGTACTTAAGTATTGCGTACTGTCGATCAACGGATCGTAAAATTTTATTAATTAGGTAGTTATTCTTTGAAATGTCGGAAATGTCATAAAAAAATTAGCAGAAGTAAATTTATTTTTTAAAAATGTAATTAATACAATATATTTAAAAATATATACTATTATTAAAATATTATACTATAGTTTTCAAAAATTTCTAAAAAAAACATCGAAATGTGCTGTTCATCTCCCAAATAATATGTAATTAAAATTGTAAAATAAGCGCTTGAAATAGAAAAATGTCGAAATATGCAAAAATATTCACTAAAATAGTTTCATTTTTAAAATGATTACATCATGAAACAAATGTTGTCCTCGCTCAGCACATTATACGATCAACCAGAATAAATATACAAATGCTATAGACTAATTATATTATTATGAGGAACACAATCGATTTTACCAACTATTGTAGTTTTTTTTTTCGCTATCATAATCATCACATGGTTCTCGGTGTTTTTGCGAGCTGTTGACAAAAATATTCGACGTATACATTGATATCATCGAAGTATTAGTCGATTTTAATATTTTTGAGCTGTGGCACGACGACCGAGCTGAGCTTCAACAAGGATTTCCGAACAGGTCGCGCTCGCTGACACCATCAGAATATCTGCCAT
Source organism: Diuraphis noxia (assembly GCF_037042655.1). NCBI lineage: Eukaryota > Metazoa > Arthropoda > Insecta > Hemiptera > Aphididae > Diuraphis > Diuraphis noxia. The sequence goes on along the minus strand of NW_028301715.1, from coordinate 5,051,791 downwards.
TGTAAATAATATAATTATTTTATTATCGCTCGCTCGGCGACTGCTGCAAAACAAAACGGGTAGCGTGGCGCAGTATAGTATAAAAACACACATTCATACTACAAGATTGTGTGTGTGTTTGTGTTGTACGTGTGTTAAGTAAGTAGACAGTCGTAATCGTAGTCATGGCAACGGGTAAACTGCGTAACGGAATAGTCACTATACTATACCTATACGTATTATAAAATAAATGTACGAGTATAAACGGCTCTGCTCGTTATTATTATTATAATACCTACCTGGCTTGCGTTTTTACGACTCGGACGGTGAAATTAGCATAAGCTGAAAACCGCCACAGCCGCCCATATGGTTTATTTCGTTATTTGTTTTGTGCTTGAGCTTGTGTGTGTATTTTTTAATAATATTATTTATATTCTACTTCCTATGCCGCCGCCCTCGGCGAGTTCGGTAATTTTTTTTTTTTTAAACGACAGAACAATCTTACTCGCGATTATACTATTAATATTTTAATCCGTGCGTTTAAATAATAATATTATAACTCGATATTATTGTATAGTAATTTAATGCTCACGCGTGCGCGTTATACGTCCGCGCGCTCGGCATAATATTCATATTTTATTAGAATATCATTATTATTATTATTATTATTATATTCTCGGCGGCGGATATGGTGTTTAACACGCACACATCATTCTAGTAATAACATGTACGACGCGTCATATTGACATCGCCTGAAGAGCATACAGTGTGATTCGTCATATAAGAATGTTCACCCCCCCCTTTTATTTCATTTGACATTAGATTTATCCGATTTCCGTTCTCCAAACTTTTTTGATTTACCTCCCGAAATGTTCTAGCATACTAAGATTTTTAAACTTTTTAATAATAATGTCAGACTTTTCTTTTTGCAAACGTGAACTACGGGTTTTTTTGTTGGTTTTTTACTGAATTAAACTTTCGAGGAGTAAACTATTGTTTTTAAAACGTAGATTTATAAAAACCGAAATTCGTATTCGAACAAGGCGTAAACTATATGGGCTTCAAACTTCAAGTAGGTACTAAGGTCTAAGACCCGTTTCACAGTCGCGCGCGTACCATAATAAATTGCAGTAGTTTACATAAATATTCGTTATGATATTTATAATCTGTAAAAGTTGTCCGAGTTTATTTGGGTAAGCAATAAATACTACATACTAAACATTAAATCTGTTTTATGTAAAATCATAACTAAGCCCTATAATATTGCCCTAGTGATATAGTGTGACAGCGAAACTGTTCGGCTTTCGTTATAGACGCGTGTCAAATTTTTTAAGACACGATTTACGGTAAAAAGGTTTTTTTTTAAATTTGTCTTCACACAATTTAACCTATATGGTTTAAATAATCAAAGTTGTGTTTGAAAATGGGCTGCATCCGAGTTCCGTCCCAATTATAAAAATTGAATTTTTAGATATACTAGTTCCGTCCAGGGTTTTTTTGACGGATATACCAATTCCGTCCCGTGGCAAATCGAATTTAACAATATCACATTATTTAGATATAAAGATTATATGATATCAGTTATCGCACAAAATAATCGAATTTAATAATATCATATTATTTAATTATTATTATATTATTTAATTTATTAGAAATAAAGATAATATGATTTCAGTTATTGAACCAAATAAACTTTTCAGTCGTTATTTGTGCGTGTCCGTGCTTCGTTAATATATATTAAAAATGGATAGTCTACAATATATTATGTACAATGAAAAAGGTAAAATGTTAATTATTAAAAATGAATTAAAATTTTGTTTTCATAAAGAGTTGAATAACGATATTGAACGATGGAAGTGCATTCGAAAACAATGCGAAGCATATATAAAAATTGGTAAGATAACTAAATTTATAATAATTAAAGAGCGGTTATTTGAGTTCTTTAATGCTTAAAATATAATGCTAATATGTTCTTAAAAACGCTAATATATATATATATATACGACTAAATTATGAAAATTATTAAGGACGGAATTAGTATATACTTTTTTTTAACTGGGACGGAATTGGTATATACCTTTTTTTTAACAGGGACGGAACTGGCATAAAAAAAGGTTCTCGGGACGGAACTCGGATGCAGCCTGAAAATGTGGTCGTTAGGTGTTTGCCTACTTAAAAATTCCAAAAATCAGAATAAATGCATTATTAAAGTCTAAAGAGGATAAAAGGGGGGTCGAGCGTGCTTGGTGTTTCGCCCTATGCATTAAATAGGAACGTAGGTATATACGCATGGCCCTGCAAACCCACGGCAGAGCTCATTAATATTAATTCGAACACGAAAGGTCAGCGAAATTCGGTAGCGTGTTCCCGGTCTATCCGTTTCTGAAGGCATGCATAGACCTTCTATAATGGAGGTAACATAATGTATTACACACAATGGTAAGTGGGTTACCTGTATGGGCCAACCTAACAATACGCGTGTATGGTACACATATATTTCGGACATTTAATATCCAAGAAATTTCTGGAAATTTTCTAATAGGCATACTTTTTTGCTCATGGCGTGTAAAAATTAAAAAATGTTCGTTGAATTCTTAAGTATATTTCATTAAGAATATGCTGTGCAAATTTTATCAATTTAAATAATTTGTTTTTTAAACACATAATTAATAAGTGCAAAGGTAAAGATAATGTTTAATATTTTTGCGGTAGGTAGTTATAGTATAGCATTCGCAACATTGCTTTTTTATCACAACAAAACTAATGTACATAAAAACGAATAATACAATTTCATTCTAGGGAATTTCCAAGACTGGACAAGATAATATTTTTTTTTAACTCACTGAGTTAAATTAATATGCCCTAATAACAAAAAGTTGAAGTTAATTCAACTGTAGATAATAACTCAGTTAAGTTAAAAATTAATATACACTTTTTATTCAGTAAAAAAAAAGTTGATTTGTTTTTACAATTTTTTCCAACTCAAAACAAAATTATAGACTATAGTGTTATTAGGTACTGCAGTATACAGTATTCCCATACAATTTAAGTTGGGAAAATATAACAATTTTATCTTTAAAAAATTCATGGTAAATATTTTTTGACTTTAAAACGAAATAGACTGAAATAGTGAAATGTAATAAAATTAAAAATTACTTACTACTACTACTACTAAAAACTCAACTTACTTCTTAAAATGAAAAATCAATTTGTTAATTCACGTTAATTAAAAAAGAAATTTAGTAAGTTAATAATGGTTAAGTTAATAAAAATCCAAAAGTCACTAGTTATGTTAAAAAGTTAAAATGAATTAACTTTTTAACTTAACTTTAACTTAATAACTCTGAGCCTTGGAAATTTCCTACTTACATCACTAATGATATATATATTACTAATTTATTATTGTAATTTAATACTAATAATATTATGTTTAGAAATTAGAATCCTAACCATAACTGTTTTATAGTACCAAAACATAATAAAATACAAATATACTCATTACCAAGATGTGACATAAACATATGTTGGGATGCAATACCTACCAAACGCAAATCTCACTAATAAGTTTAAAAAAATAAAATTAACAAACGGCATAACAAAAATTATGTCTCTCGCTCGCTCAGACATTATAAACACAAGAGCCGGAATTGAACACCAATCTCAGTCATATATTGTTATGCAGTATTGCAGTGTAATAAAGTATAATATCATAAGATATACGAAGAACAACCTTACTGCAGGAAATGTGACGACCTCGTCACAGTAAAACACAAATTATACTCTAAGATTGCCCACTATTTGCGTCTATACATCCTCAAACACCTTCCAACCAGTGGCGTAATTAGGAATTTGGTTGTTTTTTTAGGGGGGGGGATTGTATGGTTTTAGAAAAATCCGTAAGCCTCATACAGTAACATATCTCATCAAATATAAAATGTTAGCAGTAAAATAAAAGTTTTGGGGGATATATCCTCCTCACCCCCTTTAATTACGTCTCTGATTTCAACTATATGAATGGAGCCACTCTAACACAGAATTTATTCAATCTACAACTGTTTTAAAAACAATCGATATCGATACCAACATTTAAAATAATAGAGGTTCAGAACTATTTAATATACGTAACTAAGTATATAAACAACATTAAAACAAACAAATTTAAGCACTGCAAAAAAATACCTTAATAATGAATGTAAATGTAAATATAACTGCTAATGGGGCACATAGCTATTAAAGTCTTTATGTTATAATCAATAAAATAAAAATAATATATAGACCTGTCAGTGATTTTTCGGTAGAATTCGTCTCCCATCGTTCTCGTCCCGACGCTGCAGTTGGCACTCATTTTTACTACAAAACGTGACGATGTTGACCGCATAATAATACAATATTATAATATTTATATTATTTAGATCCAGCAGTAATCTAAAATACGTACATATTATTATTTTTTAATATTTGAATGGTCCAAGTGGGGTTTTCTCACGTTAAAAAAACAAAAAAATGTGTAAAATCGTTTATTCGTGATTAAAATAGTATAAGTACATGTTTTCCATTGTTTTCTTTGGTACAAAAATGCAACTGCGCCGTTATCAGAACAATCATATTTCAGCACTATTAAAATGTCATATAATATGTGTATTATTTAGTAATTAATAAGAAAACAACCTGAACCATAGCGTGATGTGTATAGCGTCTTGTGGCTCATGACATTTTCGACATTTTTCTCACGAATCACTCATATTTTTAATTGACGGACTCAAATCGTTCGAATAATGTGACCAAGGCATAAAAATGCGATTCGACGTTACCTATCGCGCTACGTGTTAGACAGATTGCCGTTTCAGAAAAGCAATATATATTCTTATTTCGTATAATTATTATGTTGCAGTATGGTAGGTATATTATATTAATTAAACTCTCACTAGGTACCCTAACCTACATTACACGACGACGTGGACTGATAAGTTCGGACGGTAATTATTATGGAAAATCTGCAGTTTGTTGCGGAGAATTTGAATAAGTAAACCTCAGCGGGTACTTATGATAAAATTAATTATCGTAATATGGAATCGTTTAGTGAGAAAAAAAAACTGCAAACATAATATATTATTATCCTTTGGTCGTCGGCGAGCGGGCCACCGGAGGACCCCGCGGAGCGTGTCAATAATGTTTGTTTAGGTTATTAATTAGTGTTGTGTGTTACAAATTATCACAATAGATATTGAAATATGAAACTCATTATAACACGTAGATCAACACGTGACTATATCTACGCTGGATTTTGAAACGGAAACAATTTATTTTTTACGTATACCAAGAAAACTTTCGTATTCTAATTTGCAGATATCCGCTGCAGTTATAACCATCGTTGGATTGCTGATGAGAACGGTATAGTATTATGTATATTGTTATTTCGATTTCCGTAATTTATACATTGTATTGAAATAATAACTGTTAGATATGTGTAAAAAATAATGTGTTCCGCATTCGGATAATCGGATCACGAAATAAAAAACACGCATAAACGGATGATTGACGAATAGATCTGTGATAAGAATGTTTTGCTAAAATAATCGTCCACAAATAAATAAATACGAGTTTAGTTTAAAAAGTGTGTAAAAACACTTTTTCCGAAGATCGACATGGACTTCCGGACAAATGTGAGGGCTCGTGCCTCGTACACGCGTGTAATGCGCGGTATATATTATATAATATTGAGACATCCGCCGCCGCAGGTCGACGGTCCTACACGCGTCTAATTTATTGTACCTACTATTACATATTTTTAAATATGTCTTACACCCTCCAGCCACAGGTCCGAATAACAACTATATAACATCCGATTCGTAACTGCAGCAGGATGCGTAATATAGGTACTATCCCCAAAATTGTAATAAGTGCAAAATTAAAAAAAAAAAATGAATAGGTTTGAGAACAGAATAAAACATTAAAAAAATAAAAATAAATACTAATCATGAATAAATAAATAATAGGTATTTGTATCACAGACCATTAATTAAAACATGGATGTGTCCTCGGTAAATTTATAAACTTCTATAATTTACATGTTATTATAATAGCTGCAGTATATAATTTCAAGTTCGATTTCAAACTTGTGTAAAATATTATGTTGTTTTTAGCTATTGGCTCAAGAGTTGTGATTTAATACTGCTCGCCGCAATGGCCGATGGACAAGCTTATGGATAAACAAAATATATGGTTTTTTTTTTAATTACTCTAAGAACATTTTTAGCTGGCGAAAAACAACAGTAATCGATCACATTATTCCAGGGGTTTTCAACCTGTGCGTCGCGGCTCCCAGGGGCGTCGCCGGTTATTATCAAGGGAGCCGCGTTCGCAATAGAAACTAAAAATAAAATTTCGGCGCACCAATACATATTACATGTTGCATGTGTGAGATAACCGTCGATAACCGTGTTTGCGATATCGAGTAATAGCTCGAGAATTAACTGAAAAAATTACTTCTTTTAAAAGAAAATTAGTCTTGTGGAAGAATAAAATGGATGAAGGTGCTTTAAATGACTGTTTTCCCACATTGTATATGTTCCTTCATGAAAATAATTTAAACTTGATAGAATCTATCAAATTAGTATTCATGGAACACTTATTGTTCACTTCCAAAATTATTTTCCCGAGGACGATCAACAACGAAATTGGATTAAAGATCCTTTTACTACTGATCTACCGTCAGAATTAACAATTACTGAACAAGAACAACTGATAGACTTGTACTCAGATTCAGTATCAAAATCCAAATTTGTATCATTATCTTTACCAGAATTTTGGATAGCTATGAAGAAGCAATATCCGATCGTAGCCAATAAGGCTATCAGGACTTTAATTCCATTTGCTTCTTCATACTTATGTGAAACGGGTTTTTCGGCCTTAGCAGTTATCAAAAGTAAATACAGAGGAAAACTAAATACCGAAAAGGAAATGAGAATCGCACTATCAAAATTTACCCCACGATTTGATGATTTAATGCAACAAAAACAAGCACAGCCGTCCCATTAAAAATTAAAATTATTATTAATGTATTAATTTTTTAATTGTATGTAAAAAAATGTTTCCTATTATTAATACCTTATTACATGTTTATCATTAAATAAAGTTAGATTAAAATTATTATAAGTAATGTAAATTTGTTTATTTTAAATGTTCATATGGGAGCCGTATATTTTATTTCAAAATCAAAGGGAGCCGTGGACCCAAAACGGTTGACAACCACTGCATTATTCCAATAACATTTTGCGAACAATAATGCAAAATTTCATTATTATAATCAAAGTAGATAAGATTATAAGATTATTAAAATGGAAAAATAACAGTTGGACAAATATCCAAATTAATAAAAATAGCATAGTGCCATCGGTATCCGCGGCAATGCGGCATCCCGAGAGCATTAAAAAAATAAATATTAAAAAAATTCTGGTTGCCCCATTTTGTGGTTGATGCCCTATAAATAAATAGATACGTACTAATGTCATTACTGTTGGTAAATCCAACCTCCCTAACCTAACCTAACCTAATCTCCCCTGTTAATAATGTCATAAAATATTCGCGATTCGCTCTTGGCCGGTTTGGTGAATATCAGCTGTGGGGGGAGGGGGTCGTGTGCAAAATGTTTATTTTCAGCGTTAAATGTGTTATACATCATTATTGAAAACAATCGATACGGTATAATTATTAATCATGGCTAGTGGCTATGAAATGTATGTAACAGTAATCAGCAACGAATTTCCAATAATTTCCGGTGATTTAAATTATCAACGGCACAGTTTCCGAGCAATGTGAACGTAATTTTTCGGAACGTCTCTCCGCTGTGCAGCTCGAAAGAAAATATGAACAACTTACCGCGACCTCTAATCTATTATTCGCCTGCAGTACTTCACCACCGCAAACATAAACTTAAATAAAACACCCACACACACCTAACCTACCCATTTCCACCCCATGCATAGTCACCGACCGTTTCTCCGATCGTCGTCACCCGGGGGTTGCTATATATAAGTATGAATCCCATCACGTATAATATTTATAATATGTTTGCGGGCACTCTGCAGACGATGAGCGACCCACGTCCGCGACTTCCTAGGCCCGCGGCCTTGTAGACGAGCAAGGGAGAGGGGGCGGATTTGGGATGATGGATTACGGTGGTGTGGGGGGGGGGGGTAGTTGGCGTTTGAGGTACACGCGAGCTAGTCATTCGTTTAACTTTGAAAAATATGTTGTTTTCGTTGTATTAATACGCGCTTATTAACTATACGCTGCACACATATTACAATATATTATTTCGGTTACTGTGCAGTCGTGTACCTTATACGTATATATACGACGCCGTCTGACGCGGACCGGCGTTATAATTAGTGCGCGCAGGAAACGTCGTGCTTCGGGATATTATATGATATATAGTGGATGTGGGGGAGGGTAGTGGCGCATAATATACACGAATTATTATAATAAAGTATCAGTAGGAGTACCTACATATATATAGTACCTATAGTCATATATTAACGTTCTAAAGTGTATGTGTGTCTATGTGCGTAAACATCTGTTCATGAATATGTATGTGTAACGCGCGGTAAGAGGATGATGATATAGTTATAATAATAATAATAATATTATACTGTGCATAGCATGTGTCATGCACGCGAGTCCAGCGAGCTCCATATTATATTATATTAATTGTAATATTGTGGTTACCTACTGGTTACGCAGCGGTTACAGGTCCACTCACCCGCGCCCTTTGTATACCTAATGGCTAATACATATTATAATCATTCGTGTGAAGAATTCAGTATAGGGCAACTACAATCTTTGAGGAGAGGGCTATATTTACCATCTTAAGATCGATCAATCCGCACATTTTAGATTTCTGATTTTAATTCTGAATAATATTATTGACATTTGGAAATTCGTAAATTTTCAGGTATTCTAACTATTTACGCATAGAAATTGTGAAAAATTGGACTGATCGATTTCGAGTTGACGTAATGACGAATTCAAATCGGTTTTCAGAAGTATTATCGCATTACTATATGTCAATGTGTATGTCAATCAGCATAAAAGATTGGTATATTTCGGATGAAATAATTGATCGCCACCATTTCCTTTAATAATTGATTAATCTCGATGTGGTGGGTCACATTCGAAGACAGTACCAACCAATCTATGCTTGCTCTCCTATTTGCATTTTGCAGTATAAATATGTGTCATAATTTTTCGTCTTATTGTACTTATACAAGATCGTCGGACGCGTTTATCGTAGCCTATTATATTTTAATTTACAGGAAGTCGTTTGATTGTATATTACACAATAATATAATACCTACCACCTATATGTATAATAGAGTATATTAAGGTTGTTATAATTATCGTTATTATTCAGATTTCCGATGAGATTAAAAGATCTTAAGAAAAATCTGTTGGTCGTCTCCGATGAAGATCTGCGTTGCTGCTGCTATAGTACTTACGCGTCACATCACAGCTGGTGTTGTACCGGTATAGGAAGTACAACACACACACATTATGCTTGTACACGAATATTCACCATCTTAATCAAGCCGCTTTTATATTATAATTATAATTAACCGTCTTGTGGGAAGTGTGAAACGTTTTGATAAATACCATCGCAGCTGTTTCTTACCTATACAATATACATAATATACTAATATACATAATAATAATAATATTATCGATCGGATATATTATATAGTTTTTGTACATTATAATACGCGCGGCGTTTGTGTGTATATGTGTAGATATATAACATACAGATCGTCTATATACATATTAACGCACTATCGTTTACAATTTATATAAAGCTTTCGATTAATTTAACGAAAATAATTACAATTCTTAACTCGATATATATTATATACGTGTTGTGTGCGTGCACCTGCACTGCTATACATATATATATATATATATATATATATATATATATATATATAGGTAATAATAGAATACGCGTTTTACGCACATAGCCGACGATGCGATGGTATACATATAGGTAACACTCTCGTACCGATTTCGTTAACGACTATTAAAATATTAACGAACGAGCGATTGCAATCTTCGGAGGAGTGAAATAATAATAATAATAATAAAAACAATTAACGCCGCCGCGGCGAGTGTGTTGGACGTATCCAAAACGATGTGTGTATAATAAGATTATTATTATTATGATCGACGAGAAGATCGACTCGCCGACGAGTGGCCGGTTTTTCATCTAAAACCGTCGATAGGTAACCTACCTTTATTAATGTATAGTGTATACCTAGTTTCATGTACAGGGTGATCGCCAGTCGGTGATGCTAAACCCGACGCATCGTTTTTTTCTTAATTTGACATTTGAGGGTTGCCCGGTGGCAAAATTCGTCTTTAAAATTAGAATAAATTCTCTTTTTTGCATCGCCAATAATGAATAAATTCGTTGAGCGAACAATTTTTTTTTTTTTTGACAATGTTGTAGCGATTTACGCTTAAAATTAGAGCGATTGGTTACTGAGCCATTAAAATCTATTATGTATAACAAAGATAATGATATCATTATGAAATAATCGGTTGCCGTGGAAATTCGATGAGGGGCCTATTATACAATATGGATTGAAATTCGTGAATTGGTTATTATTATAATCCATCAATATATTTTATTTTGTAAAAATTGTTTGAGTAAAAACTTATAAAAAATGTAACGAATTTTGTTGTATAATGTATTGCATAGATATTTGTAAGTAAATCCATGAATGTATTAATACGATTATTGTCTCTTAGTCTCGACATCATAAACTTTAATCAGTCCATAATTATTCGGAAACTACATTAATATATTTAAAAAAAAAAAAAAAAAAAGCAGCTGCCTAGCAATGCAATTTCAGTGAAGATTGTGATTTGTAAATATTAAGTTTGTATTGACACAGGGCAATCCTCAAATGGTATAAAAAATCTAAATAGTATAAATTCTTAAAATGTACGAAAATTTCTGAATTTGAATTTATAATGCGTTATTAAAAGATTAAAAAGTAGTTAATGCTTGATGAAATCACCCTGTACATGATCCTAAAATGGAACACTACAGTGGCAATGACCGCGATAAAATAATGATTAGTACGTTATTTAGTTATTAACGATTGAAATATTACACAATATTTTATAATACATTTATTATAGGCGTGTATGTATGGCTATTATAATCGCGTAGTCGTTGAAACGTCTCGAAATATATAATAGTTCTCACGAATATAATATATTATAATAAAGTGAAGTATACGCGTTTACAAGTTATATGTATACTACCTATACAAAATATGGTATGCTTTTGGAAATTAATCTAATATGTCTTACAACATTATGAAAACAAAACGTGCACCGGTGCACCACTCATAAATTCATATTAGGTACCTATTTGAAATCAATTTTTTATTTTCGAAAAACACAAAATCGACAACAGTTAATTTGAATATTCACTGACATAATAAATAATAATTCTATATTGTATTATTTCTATGTATTATATATATATATATATATATATATTTATTTTTTATTTTTTTTATTTAATCAACAGCAACAACAACAATAATAAAATTACAACAATTTTCGGTATGATACAATTTGTGTTGATACCTAATCTCTATAAGCGATGCTTGTGGTGAGATTAGGGAGTCTATAATTAATTAATAATTTTTCTTATTTCTATTTTACATTAATATCTATTTCTATGAAATAATATATTTTTAACATACATTTGTGCATTTATGCGTTTATATACTTATTAATTATATATAATTATAATTATAATTCAGTCTCGTCGTGAATTTGCATGTATAGTTTATTTATTTTATATTTAAATAGTTTATTATTATTAATAGTCTTAATATTATTCGGTAACCTATTAAATAATTCAATTCCTCTATTTATGTAAAACATTTTCATTAACGTAGTATTACATTTAAGTAATTTGAGATTATTATTACATTCATATCTTGTATTATATGCATTAAATATTTCATAGTCTTTTTTATTTGCATGTATTTTTATTGTTGATAATTTATTTATTGGTAATATTTTAAGTTTTTTAAATAAGATTTCCGTATTATCAGTATCTAAATAATTATTTCTCATAATTATTCTAACTAAAATTCTATGTGATATCATTAGTGGTTCTAATGCGTTTTTATAAGCTGAGCCCCATATTGTTATACCATATGTTATTATAGATTGTGTTAGTGCCAAATATATCATTCTTAGATTATTTATATCTAGAATATTTCTAAGTTCTTTAAAAATGTAGAAACATTTTCTTAATCGTATTATTATCATGTTTATATGTTTAGTCCATTTTATATGTTCATCGAAAATTACACCTAAATATTTCGCCTCCTATGCTCTAATGTCAATACAATTTGAAAGGCATATTGCTTTATGCTTTTCTTTACAATTAGACGTGTGTAATTTTATTGATATGTGTTCTGGTTTATTGGTTTTAGATATACAGAAAGGAATAAAAACAGATTTACTTTTATTTAACATTAAACTATTATTAGCTAACCATTTATTTACAATTGACAGACCTATATTATAGCTTTTGTTTCTACCTCATTCCAGTTTTTGCGTGCATCCGAATTGCATGCCAAAAAAAAAAACATAAATTGGGATGTCCGAATTGCATGCCACCTCATCGATGGGTTTGTCCGATTTGCATGCCATCAGATTATCAGGTTAATGGATTATTATTTATTATACACTTATTATATTAGGTATAACTTAAACTTTTTTAAAAACTTTTCTAATTTAACTTACTTTTCCACTGAAAGAACGGGCTTTTATTATATTTAGTTTAGTATAATAAAGTGAATGTATTTTACATTTGTGCATGGTATATTTTAAATAAATAATTACAATGATGATATAAAATTTGGTAATTGAAATAAAAATAATAATACATTATTTGGTCCAGTTTTTTAAATAAATAATTAAAATAATAATACATTATTTAGTCTTGTTTTTTAAATAAATAATAAAAATAATAACATTATAAAAATAATATACATTATTTGGTCCATTTTTTAAAAATAAATAATTAAAATAATAATACATTATTTAGTCTTGTTTTTTAAATAAATAATAAAAATAATATACATTATTTATATTACACATTACATTAAGTTTAAGTTATACACTTATACCTAATAGAATAAGTGTATAATAAACTATTGCTGATACACGGAATGCAATTCGGACAGACCCCTTTATTAGGTGGCATGCAATTCGGACAGACCCCTTTAAGAAATCGCATGCAATTCGGACATTTTTTTTTTTTGGCATGCAATTCGGATGCAGCCCAGTTTTTACCTTCAAAAAACAATACCGTATCGTCTGAAAATGCAGATATACTACCATTTATATTTAATAGTAGTAGATCATTTATATATATTGAAAACAAAATAGGTCCTAGTAATACTAATACTAATACTAGTCCTAGTAATACACACAGTCTTGAACAAGTAGGTACATAATTAATATTATACGAGTAGGTCGGCATATAATTTTCTAGGTGAAACTTGTAGATAGTTATGAATTAAAACGCGAAAATATTAGGTAGGTATGTTAAAGAGATAAATATTTTAAGCCTTTTTCAATGACAATAAGACATATATTCTCGTATATATAATGCGATATTAATTATAAAATACTTCCTATCGAAATTTATAACATCGTTAACAACTTTTTATCTATATAAATTTATATTAAAGACAAATAATATTGCTATATTTACGAGTATACTACAGAGGTCGTCCTTGTAATATTTCATGATTATTGTGTCCAAGTCCGATCGAAACGTTCATTCTTATTGACTTATTTTAATGAACGAGAGAGTAATTTTCTACATATTCGGTTTTTCCCCCCCTTGGAACTGATAATATATTTTACTCGAATTCGATCGCGAGGACGGACGGTGCAGAAAAGAACAGCACTTCTCTTCGCGCGTTGCTGCAGCAGTTATATATATATAAATTATATTATCTGGTCGGCTGATTCTATAGTGACGAATATCGAGGCTAGTGTCCTCTATATGTTTGTATCGTGTATAAAATATATAATAATAATAATACGAATAATACGGATATAAATATATATACACATATATATATAGAATACCATGCAGGCGACGACGGTCGCAGTCAGTCCGGCGGCGCTTCCATCACTATCTGTGCTGTGAGCAGCGTCGTCGTTGTGTGTCAGTCCGCCGACGACAAACCCGTCACGGGCTTTAAAAAAACCAAGGTAAAAAACGGCGTTTCCGCCGCCGCCGAGCGCCATTATTTGTCCACATTTTTGTCATTGCCAGCCGCCAACGAGTTCGCACGCACGCACGCACGCTGTATACGAATAAGTACGTTTATATAATAATATTATAATTGAAGCGATCCTCCTGTACACGCTACACAAGCGCGAGCGACTTCTCCGATCATCGCACAATATAATATATTATTATTATTATTATTGCGAGTACGCGATGTACATACTACATACACACACATATAATATATATAAATATAATAGGTGTGTGTGTGTGTGTAGGTACGCTAGTTTTTTCACCTGATTTTTTTTTTCCATCTCTTTTCGATTCGGCGAGCGTTGTACTGCATTTGCTGCTGCTGCAAAGATCATTGTTTTCCGACCAGCAATCGTCGTCGTTATTTATAACACTCGCGTTCGGGCACCTCGAACCACCACCTATACCTATATACGACATTATAATATGTACATTACGATACTATAAAATAACGCACACATATATATATATAGGCAGGTACTCATATAATGTATGTATAGCAGATGTGCAATATAATGTACATACAAGACCACAATTTCGTACATACATATATGTATAATGTATATATAACCTATATACCTATAATGTGTATAATACCTATGCTGTTGTGATATGTGTGCTCACTCGTCGAGCGGATGTACGTATCATTTTATACTTCTACACTTTCGCCTCGTGTCCTTCTTATATATATATATATATATATATATATATATATATATAGATGGATAGATAGATACTTTATAAGCTGCGCACATTATATACCGCGAGCGCCGATTCGACGAGCATGCGCCCAGGACTCCAACTTTTTCGCTAAATGATACAGTTTTTTCATTTGTAAATGAAAAAAACGATTTTTAGAATTTGAATTATACAAGTGCCAGGACTTAAAAATACTTGAGTTTTTTATGTTCGAGCAATTTAAATAATATTCCATATTATCGTATAAACATTGTTATCTAAACCACCTACACTAACAATAACCTAACCAAGGATCAGAGGTCACAAATCTCCAGATCCGTCGATGTGTTTTGTTTTCCAAACTCAAACACATTAAAATGTATCACATACGACAACAGTAAAAATGTTACAGTACCTACCTGCGACACCGGGTGGTATATTATTATTCATCATAACTCCGTATTAATCATATACCTACATAAAAAACAAAACCTACATTATACATCCGTCCGTCCGTGTACGTATTATATTGGTAGGTACATACACAGTGTGATTATTGTGATTCACCTAGCATGGTAACCCCTCCCGGCCATCCCCTCTTATTTTTCCTCTATAATAATGAATTTTGGAATTTTAAGATATGCTTGCTTAAAGACCATATTTTCAAATTCTTGAGATTTTTCGAACCTATATATATCCTATACTAATGGCGATCCAAAAATAATAAATATGTTTTTCAAACGATAATACCTCATAATTAAACTGTATATATTATTATATTAGAATAATCATATAAGTTAATATATGTATATATCACATAATAAAATGTTTAACTTTTTAAAAATGTTGAACTGGGTGTTCGGTGAACCGTCCTGTAAATTATGTCATGTGTTCGGCCGCACACAGTTCACCACCGCTAGCTGCTACGGATTTGTTAGTTTCTTTTCCGTTTCCGTGACGAGAGGACTTATCGGTGTATAAATGTAATATTATTATAACGCTTACAATATGTACATAATATTATATACATTTTCGAATATTTCAATTATTTGACGAAATCGATAAACCAATGGACGGCGCGCAGACGTTTTACATATTATACGCATGCATGAACGCACGTGACTTTGAGTGTGTGGTTTTGCTTAATTTTCGAATTTTAAACTCGCCTCGGATATAAATGTAAATGCGCGCAACATATCTTTTGAATTTTTTACCATAAGCACATCGCGGCATCGTGCTTTATACTATATATACATACGTTATATATACCTGCCTATATAGGTATATATTATGTAAGGTACGCTTATGTAGATATATACTCAGCCGGGCGTTATGACGCGCGGCGGCGGACATGACAGGTTACAAAAACTTCGAGGCCAATAATCCATCGACGAATAAAACTATAATAAAAATAATACGTGTGCGTTATAGGGCTGAAAAAAATTACCTTTTTAAGCACAAATTAATTTCATAAAAATAAAAAATTAGTATTTTATTAAAATCGACGTTATTATTAATATTTAATTAAGCGTTTACAGTGATATTGAAATTTGTTTCAAAAATCAGTAATGAATAATGATAATAATTTTGAGTATTATTTTACAAAATTAGTTAAACAAGTATCATAAACAAATAAATTAATATAATAATGAGTAGGTTCTTCAAAATTAAATTTGAAATTTGAAGCCAACTGTCATCGAGTATTCCAATCTGGAAATTTTTTTTCTTTATACAAAGTCCAAATTAGAGATGTTGTGTATCTAACCTAACCTAACCTAGCCGTACGGATCGCTGAGAAATTTCTTGTTGAAATTTTCTCGAGTAGGTCATCATAAGTATGTATGATAATGATACTAAATAATATATGTGATTTTACGTCGATCCGGAAAAATGTCAAATTAATAGTCTAAGGCTTTTTTATTCACGACAATGATTGTACCAACAACAACAACAACAACAGAGAAAAATAAATAATGTATAATGTATAATTTAAAATGTGTTTTACATTATTATACACATAAAAGGTACAGGCGGGCAAACTACAAAATATTTTCACAAATTATAATTAATAAATAAAAAAAAGTTCAGGAAATCTGTCAAAAAATGTTGATAAATATAAAAAAAAATGTATGTAAAATGCAGATGACAACTATTATAGAGAGTAATGTAAATGTAGATTGTTAGATTGAATATTTTATAAAATATATTTTTTATTCAAACTGTTTTTGTTTTTATTTTCAAGTTACAGCCAAATTGCCTATAACGCCATGTCACTATCAAATATTATCATTCATGTGTGGAGTTTTTCATTATTAAAACAGCAATGTTAAAGTTGAGCTTGTGAAGTTGTGTTACGTATATATAATATAAATTGCAAGCAATATTCAGCTTTAACATAATTATGTCACACCAATAATAACCAAATAGTAATAAATGTATAAAACTTTTTCAAATATCGTAGACAAATGTCATACTTTAAGGTGTATTTGAGTATTTAACTTAATTTCATATACAGAATATATTTTAGACAATTAAATTTTAATACTTAAGTACAGGTGCGGGTACCTGTGAAGAGGAAAATGGCTGTTTCTACTCACTCCTCCAATGTATACCGAAATAAACACACCGATTAATATTGATAGTTATTGATATATTTGGCTGTTGTTATTAACATTTTAACCCTAACCTAACATAATCATATTTATTTAGTTTTGTCATTTGTAATATGTGTACTTACTTCAAATCAATTCAATACAATAGTTGAGGCTTAAATAATTAATGAAAAAAAAATGCAATAATATTATTATACTTTAGGCTTTTTCAGTTAGAAAAAAATTCATACATAATAAATATGTATGAAAATACAAATCTAATCATACGATTTTTGGCATAGGATGGCGCATTCTCAGTGAAAATAATAAATTTACATATCACTTTTTATTTATTTCTTGGAAATGTGAACGGTTGCGCCAAGATAACTTAAGAGAACACACACAAGAAATATCTGAAATATATAGGTAGATATAAGTGTATGTAGTATATAAGACATGTACACCAGACATGCCTACACATAAAATACGTGTTAGTGTTGTCAGTCCGAGCAAATCGTGATGGGTGTCCCCCGAAACGTGGTGGACAAAAAAAAATTATCAAAAAACACCGACTGTGCGCCGCCACCGTCGCCGTCGGTTCGACTTCACACACATATGAGCAGCCTTCCATCATAATAATAATAATAATATAATATATAACAATATAAATATAGTACCTAACAGTGACATATAATAACGCGTACATTGTATATATACATAATATCTATTATACTTTTATAAACTCAAACGCCGTCGGCGACCGGTTTCTTCGTTTGCTTTTGTTTTATTTCGTTTTGTGTTCGTTTTTTTTCCCGACTGGCAAAAAGCGCGTTCGCATTTCATGTATATAATATATAAGCGCGACGGACCACGGATCGCTTAGCGGGGGGTTCTTCTTCACTGCTGCAGGTCGCACATAATATTATATTTTCGTCTCGGCTTATTTGATTTTTTTTTTGCCCCTATGCTGTCTTTGCGGGACGTTAAATTTTTGAGAGTTTCGAATCGCCTGCTCGTATTGACATACCTGCACCTCCATAATATCGTATATTGTAATTTATAATGTTTTATAGGTATGCGGGGTGAATTGCTACCGCCAGGAGAATGCTCACCGCAGTTCATCACCCCCCCCCCCCCTTTTAGCGACTCTAACAATGCGCGTTTACATATTGAAATACAGAGGATTTTTTAAAATTTTAAGTACATTTTTCATGCTGTAGTATAGTCCGTATTTCTATATTATTTTGATACTGAAGATACGATATGGATATGGATTTTATTTTTATTTTCAATTTTCAACAAATTGTAAACAATGGTTTTCAGTCACGTGATTAATTAAGACTTTGATAAGAAGCACTATCATAATTATTATGACTAGGGTTATGATGTACTCGTATATAGTTAAATACACTAAAATATAGTCAAACACGAATTAAATTTTAAAATTTTAAAATACCTATTCATTTAATGTTTTTATAAACTATTTAATGGAAAATAAATAAGTTGTTCAAAAAAAAAATACAATTATTAATTACGATTACAAGCGAGTATCTACATATAATTTACATAATATACATTTTGAAGTTTTAAGATAAATATATGAATGTTATAATCGACAATCTCTTTCGAAAATTCTATGAATAACTATATAGAATTTCTGACATTAAATAATAAACAAAAACTTTAATATAACTTTTATAAAATAGAGATATACAAATTTAGATTCGTTAAACAAACGCGGACGTTTTGTTGTTGTAGTTGATAGTTTATATCGAAAGACCATATTAAGTGATTAATTTAGAAAAAAAACAACACATGCAAAGACATGCTGGATTTTGGAAAATAATAAATAATATGTAAATATATGCAAAATGAAATTTTGATATTTTAATTTAGACATCAATGATGTCACATCATCATTCGTATATATATATACCTTCTTTTTAATATATGCAATAGGATCTAAATACATTTTCAAAATCATAAGCAGCCCAACCCTGATTATGACTATCTACTAATGATAAGTTTTTATATTTATCAATTATTATTTAATAGAGATATATCACAAGTGATGACTTTCAAAAGTGTATTACGACATTTTTGATAAAAATATATACTGACGAGATTTAAATCCAATTGTACATATTATCAACACGCTACTTTAATGTGTGTATGAAAATTAAATACAAATAAAATAAGAAGTAATAAATACCTACATAAATGTTTTTAATTTTATGATAAGTCCCCTGATTTTCATGTTAAATTTTTATGAACATTTTTGTAAAAAATATTTTAAGTGTTTAACCTCACCCTCTCTACACAGATATTATAACAAGTAGTGCCCATGGACCATGGTACTATATAATTAACCAGACACCTACTATATCTGTGTATTTAGTAAATATATCTGATTAAAATGATAAGATTTAATTTAACTGATTTAAGTACTTATAAAGATTGAAAATTAAACGGCAGTTATATTAAACTGTTGATTATTTTCATCAATGTATATGAATTATATATTATTTTATTTCTTTTAACTTTTTAAGGAATAATAATGAATATGCTAATATTTCACGGCCATATAGCGGTACTGCTGTCTAATAAGTTGAAAACTTTAAACTATATCAATTTAATATATTTCAAAGCATATCATTATTGTACCCGACGGATTGGAAAATATTATACCTAATTAGAATTCAATTTTAAATTTCAATAATTTTTTTACTTGTTGGCGATGACAATCTATATTGGCATGCATACCGATATTTAATATAATCACTAATCAGCCATGGTCATTTGTACGCTGCACAATTTGTTATGACTACTAATTTGTGTATGGTTACATAAAAAAAACAATTATTATTATTATTATTATTTTGTACCCCCGACGAATACTGATTGACGGTATTTTCAGTTATTACATGTACTATACTTCTACTAATATAGGTAGTGATTTTGTTACATTTTACTATATTGTTGTTTAAGCTTTTGTACTAGCTGTTGGTGATTACTTATTAGTTATTAAAAATCATCGACTTCGTATTACCATTGGTTAATAATTTGAAAATTGAAAATGTTTTAATCAATGGTATATGAACAACAAATTTATGATTATTGATTAACACGAACTTGATTCAAAATCAAAATAAATGTATTACAGGATATAATATCATAAAATACATGTAACGAACAATTCGACGGAAATACGTTTGACTTGCCATTTTCAAATCAAAAATAATTACTATGTTGTAACAACTATATATTATTATTATATTCTACTACACTAGTGCATATTGTACTAACCTGTGTGTTTCAGCGAGGCTGATCGTTTTATTTTGTCTAATTCCAATTTAACTTCTTCGTAATCGACACCGTGTTGACGCATAAATATATTATATATTATAGTTTCACCTGTAAAAATAAAAATATATATTAAATTATATATATGAAAAGTATGCAAACGCGCTGTTACTACATTAACTTTCAAATTTTAGGGCATTTATGATAATACTGTCTGTTAATCGTACTTTCACAATATATTTTTTGAATCGAGAATTTTGATTGAATTCCGAATTCTTCGGAGAACACTAATAAACCTACATCATTGATGTACCTGGTCGTAATCAAAACGTGTATATCGGTGTTAAAACGAATCGAACATAATATTATTCTAAATTAATAGGCGAGACGAACACTAGACACCCGGTCGTCTTTATAATATTTATGTTTTTCAAAACAATAATACATGATAAATCAGGATTCAAGATTAAGAAATTTGTTTGCGTTATGGCCTCAGGCCTCTATTGATTTTTTTACAATATAAAAACACATTTTACCTATACATGTATGTTTAATAGGCGGCCAGCGGTCATAATATGACATTCGTATTATATTATAGAAAAAATAAAATAAAAATAAAGGTGAATTCGCACACGTTGCAGACATTCAGGTTCGTAGAATTAATGAGTGCATGGCGTGTACACGATTATTATTATTATTATTATTATTATTACTCTTGTATTTTGACGAGGCAAAAAACACACCCAAATAATATTTTATTTATATACCGTATGTAACAATTATTATGTATATGCGATAAGCGCACATGTATAACACATATTTTGTATAAGTATAGTGTAAATAAGCGATAGTGTTTATTCTTGTGGCATCATATTATATAGAATATACCTGCTAACATCGATTTTCGATATTTTTAAATATAGGCCAATGGGCATCATGCAACGTTTGCGGTGTGATTCGAGGTAATGTGGAGTTTTTGAAAATATAATATTTTTTTAAACTCTTGAATTCATTCTTTCCTTATTATGACTATCTATTAGAAGGAGATACTCGTAAATGGTTCAAATTTCAAGTTTTTTGCACCACGCCACCATATAAAGTAGTTACATCAAACAACATGGTTTGTAATTTGTTAAACACATATTGTTTACCCCCAGACTTGCGTAATATTAATATCAAACAAAATTATTTCCACGAATTCTTGTTTTGTGTTGAATTTGAGTTATTATAAAAAATATATTTATAAAAATCTTAATACACTTATTGTTGAGATGACTGCTTACAGTTAAAATAATCACTCATTAAGAATATAATATATCGTAAATCGCTTAAAGTTTTTTTACTATATGTTTTTAGCATCTTTATTATCAGTATTTTTTTTCGAGTTAGGTACGAACATATATTTTATTCTATAGGTTACGGATTGAAAGCAAATTTAAGAAATTGTAAACTCTTAAGTTTATTTTCAAATAATATACATACAGCCACCACCTGCACATGCACCTAACTATATAATATGTATGAGTGATACGCGATATGTTTGCAATGTTTATATAGGTACATAATATATAAGAATAATGATATTGAATATTGCTAAATTGTATTTTATTGATATAATAACATTAATAATGCGAACCACGATACCGGTTACCGTACTGTAAAAAGTAACTATTGATTAACTCGTTTGAAAATCCAAATGTGTTAAGTTTGTTAAAAAATGTTAAATCGGCATTTCAACATTTTTATTCTCATAATATTATATCTACCTTTACTACTTGTGGGTCACGCGCGTCGTACGCCCACTAACCAGTTTGCATTTAGATATAGTGTTATAACTTACATATTATAGCTCCATAATATTAAAGAAAACATAAAATATATTAACATTTATAAACACTACACAATAATACTTAGCTACCTACATATTATATATTTTTACAACAAATGCATACATACATATTCCAATGCTACACTAAACTAAATTCTTTGATATTTAGTCGGGCTTACAATTTTGTATATTTGATGTGTAGGTACCTATAAGTAGCGATAGAGTTGAATGGTTTTTAATGTTTTTATAACACATAATCACATTCACAATATGTATAAGGTACCTATACGCGTGTAATTTTTTTTGTTATAGATATACAAAAAAAGGAATCAAGTTAATGAGTTTTAATAAATTATTAATTCAACGCTATATTATTTAACTTTTTTTATTGTTTACTCGATCGCAAATGACAATATTCAATAAAACAACGCGCGTGCTGAAATACTAACTACTTATAGATTAAACATTTAAACATATCATATTAATTAAACAATTCTACTAATGAGATGTCGAGTGATATTTACTAGTTGATAATTTACAAAGATATCTTGAGATTATTAAATAGGGCATAACGCATAAGTTTTAATAAAACATAACATAGGTATCATAAACGTAGCCGTTTATAAATTATAATATTATGACGCGCCATCGCGCGGATTTGGTGTTCGATGCTACGGGTCACGTCCCCACATAACATTACATATAACACAAACATTTAACCAAGTCCTTTATGATGTTCTCTTAACCTGCATGCCAAAATATGCAGCATTAAATTACGGATTTGGGTGTCGTAACACGCAAAAAATTGTTTTTAAGATCTTTTGCTGCAAGGGCGGGTTTAAGGGGGCAATAGCCCCCCCTTGGGACTAAGCTAACTATTTTACAAAGCCAAGTATTATGATATATTTCATGTTCATAAGGAAAAAGAAGTATCAACAGATAACATCATTGAACGGTTTTCAAAAGTTAAAAAAAGAAATATAGAATTAATAATGTAATATATATATTTTATAAATAAATAGCTAATTTTTGTTGTTTATTATATTTGTAAATCTATATTTTTTAAACGGTTTCAGATTAAAATTGATACCAATAATGTAACTATTTAAAATTTGTCACTATTGTGAAAAAAACAATGACTTACTTATGAGGGTCGAGGGACTCAAAAATATAATCTGTAATTTTAAATTTTATATAGACTTAAAAAACAACTAACTAAATTTTTGAACCTCTATTAGCCCCCCCCCCCCCTTGATGAGTGATAAAACCCGCCGCTGCTTTGCTGGTTTTCTTACGTTTGCGTATTAGCGTATTGCGTTCAAAACAAATATAGAAATGTTAATTATCTGCCACAACCCACAATATTATAATATTTATTATAATTTTACTTAAAACGTATTATTGAAATTTAAAGTACTTGGTTATCAATATTGGCAAATTGTTAAGATATTATTTTTATTTACTTAAAATTATACTTAGTACTTTTAAGTTATATTTTAGTTTAATTTGTATATGTAATATGTATATTTTAAATCTGGATTTATAACTTATAAAGTTATAATAACTATTATTATTAATAATATTATTAATAATAAGGGCACAAATTAAATTTTTTACAAAAATACACTTGGAACTTATATTTCTTAGGACCCGTTTTACAATCATAGTTTAAACCTCAGTTATGCTTGAACCACTGATTTTACCGGCCGAACTCCGTGGTTTAACCGGAGTACAACTATTGTAATACGGGCCCTTAGATGGTAGGTATATTAGTTATAATATTTGTTGTTTGCACTTGTCATAATATATAATAATATTATCTTTAGAACAATGCTTTACTTTATTCGAAACAAAATTTGGAAAAATCTACACACCTTTTTTTCTTCGGCAATGTTCTTAGAAACATTTATGGAACTGTTTCAAACGTTTGTTGAATAATACAACTCAAATACCAGTGTGGCTCTAGTTAAATTCATATTTTATACATTGTTGTATTTTTAACAAGTGGTGAGACAGATATTACTGATATTAGGTATAGTGTATATCGAAGTTACTGTTATAAAAAAGGATGTGTTTCAAATTGTCAAAACAACATAAACTCTGCGATCATAAAGAACATGTATTTTACATAAAAACTCATATTAGTTTTTTTAATACTTAAAATCTAATCATGACGATAAAATACATTCGTAATACTGCATGTTGAAAAGTTATATATGCAGGTGTCTCGTGAGGATTTACCCATTGCAATATCTCCTGAGATAATAAATATATTATAAATCTGTTTTAGATTCTGAGCGGAGATGAATGTATTGATTTTACCATGATGTGTGTTGTTTTTTTTTTTGTGTCTGTCATCACGTTTTGGGGCAGTAAAAGTGCTTCGATTTTTGACTTTAGTACCTCGTTCGATCAGAAAGTGAATCTAGTTGGTACTCTGGGGGGTCAAAAGTAAAAAATTCACGTAATTCACATAATTCACGTAATTCTCAATACTTTTCTAATTAATCGAGAAAAACAAACTAAAAATTAAGGGAAAACCGGGAAATTTTACGCACACTCAGTTTTCGACAAAATCGATTTTGGTTTTTGATGTAACTTTAAAACAAATGACCATAGATACATGAAATTTTCACCGAATTTTTATATAAGTATATTCTATCCACCATGCAATTTTTCGAACAGAAAAATCATCGAATATCACCGAAATTGGTTGTATATTTATAACAAAAAAATACACCAATCGAAATATCGATAATTATTAGTTTTTTTAAAATTAATATCGATAAAAATTTATTTGTTAGGCAGAAAAGCTTGAAAATTTAATACAAGGCGTCAAGGCTCTTAACATATTGTTACAATAGCAGTTGAAAAATAAAATAAATTCATAGTCACAATTTTTTTTATAAGCATTCAAAGTTTGAATTTTGACAAAATACGTAAAAATCACAAAAATTCGCAAATTATTTTAAGCTAGAAATTCATAAAAAATTTTCTTTTTAAATCTAAGGTTTGAAAATTTAATACAAGATTCCTTAAAAGTTTTTCAATCTTTATCACAAATAAAAAGTCCACCGAAAATTCAAATTAAATTTTTATGAGCATTTGAAATTTAAATTTTTACAACCTTGGATTTTCACTTTTAGCGATTTCTTTATTTTGGTGTAACTCTAAAACAAATGACCGCAGGTACTTGAAATTTTGACTGAATGTTTATATAGCCATTTTCTATATTTGATAAAATTTTCAAAATATTTTAATTGTTATGAGCTGTTTACTGACATTTTAATTTTTCAACTGTTTTGGTTTTTTTCTTTAAATATCGATAAAAATTTATTTGTTGGGTAGAAAAGCTTGAAAATTTAATACAAGGAATACGATTATACTTCGGAATTGAAAATGATAGTTACTATATAATAGGTTAGACAATAACATATAAATAAGCGATAAATACTGTACTTATGAAGACACACTAAGGTGTATCAATGCTGTGATTGAAAAAAAAAATGGTCAAACAAATGGAGAAGAAAAGAAACCAAACTTAACGAAATAAAACAAACAACAGAACGTTGGAAAAACATAACAAATCTTATCAGAAAAGAAGAAGTATTATTAACACACGTTTAAAAATAGGACATACTCACTACACACATGGTTACCTAATGAACAGAGAAGAATAGCCCAGGCGCAACATGCGGAGTTCACTTGAATATCAAACATATACTTGTCGAATGCAAACAAACAGAAGCTGCAAGAACCAAACACAACATCCCAGGATTTCTATACCAATCATTAGGTCCAAATGTATCACCCATCAAACAGACAATAAACTTCATAAAAGGAACTGAAATTGAAAATATATCGTAAACAAATAATATAAAATAATATGTAAAAACAAAACTACCTATGTAAAAATTATGTAAAATCAATGTAAACAATGTCAGCCAATGGTCAACGTTGCCGAGGCTTATTTCTAATAAAAAAAGTTCTAATTACAATTTGTTTAGTTTGATTAGTAATTATTGATTACTATGATTTAAGAGGTTTGTATAGTAATTTAATCTAACTAATCGTTTTACATACCGAACCTACCGAACTTCAACACAGTTCAACTGTACAGGTTTACCACGAACGCTGGTGGTCAAATGATTTCGGTAAAATACGATTGAGAACGTTATTTTTTGTAACACGATTAAGAACGCTCGATATTTTTATTTTTTTCCAACGTTGTAAAATTTAATCGAACAATAATTTGAGCACGATAATCGGCTATCGAACGATTACCTAAGAACTTTATACCTTTTTGACTGAACGATTGATACAAATAATACAATTGATTTTTAATATTTATCGGCAGTGTTGAATCCAGGTATAATTCAGCGGGGGAGTTCACCTCCCCCCCTGGCAAATACAACTTTCTGACTTTCAACAAAATGTACTTATTTATTAAATGCACAATACTAATTTATATATAAATAATTAATAGGTTTCTAATTTATTTTGTAATTTTATCAATATTTATAATTTCTTAATTGCAATAAATTATATTAATACAATTTATAATATGTGACGACCTTAGATTAACCTTAGATTGATTTAAAAATTTAAAAATTAATAATTTGTTTTATAACTTTTTAAATATTTATAATTTCTGAATCGCAATAAATAATAATAATAGGTAATACGATTTATAATGTGTGACAACCTTAGATTGATTTAAAAATTAAAAAAAAAGAAAAAGTTTTGTAGTTTTATATAAATTTGAAATGTCTAAATTATAAATTATTGTAATAAGAATAACTACCTATTAATAGATATAATTCATAATACTAAAATTATGTATTACCATTCACCAATGAAAAAAAAAGTGAGCCCGTTTTTTATTTTTTTATTTATTTATTATAATCAACGCCAGACGGCTTTTACAAAATAACAGACAGGAAGTAGGTACATAGATATCAGTATAAAAAACATATACAATATATGTAAGATGCGTAACTTATACTAACTTAATAAAAGAGAGAAGAAAAAGAATTAGTAAGTAAGTAAAACAAAAAAACAACGTGGTGTAAGTTATGTGAAAAAAAAAATGTGAGCCTTCGTACTACATATGGCTTAATAGTCTATATGATTATTTGCATTATGCATCATCCTTATAAGTGGGGCATTCCTGGAGAAGTTTGATTTATCGGTGGGTATATAAAAATTACATTGAAGCCTAGTGTTACTAGGAACACGAAAGCTAAGTTCTCCAAGTAGTCTTGGGGCATCAACTTGACCTTCGATCAGACGCTGAATAAAAGTGATATCAAAATTATCATGCCTTACAGAAAGGGGAACTAGTCTCAGAACTTGACTTAATGGCCCATAATCATGTGGTGGATGAGGAATGTTGAGGCAATAATCGGCGAAACGCATAAAACTGTTTTGTACACGATCAATCCGACGAATGTCAACTGTGGTATATGATGACCAAATAATAGACCCATATTCAATGACCGAACGGACTAAAGCATTATAGAGAGCTAGAAGGCAATTGGCAGAACTAAAATTGGTTGAGTGACGCCTTATGAATCCCAAAGCACGAAAGGCTTTGCTGGTCATATAATCAATATGAGGGCTAAAATTAAGAGAAGGTACAAATAAAATGCCTAAATCATGGACCTGGCTAACACGTTGAATAGATATACAATCAAGTCTATAGTCAAAATATATCACTGCCTTAGAGCGATAGAAAGTCATAACTTTACATTTAGAGATGTTAAGAGATAAATTAAACGTACTACACCAATTGGTGAATTTATCAAGGGTGCATTGAAGAGTGAGGCAATCATTATTTGAGGTAATCGTGTGAAAAATTTTAGAATCATCAACAAAAAGTAGGAAACGACAAGGGGAAACAACTGAGCACATAGTATTAATGAAAATATTAAATAATAAGGGACCTAAATGGCTACCTTGTGGAACACCGGACGATGCACGGAAGAGATCAGATGACTTCCCGAAGAGGTTGACAAATTGTCGACGGTCACTAAGGTAAGAACTAAACCATGATAAAAGTGGCTCACCAACATCAAGTCTGTCGAGGATATAAAGAAGTGCATTGTGGACTATGGAGTCGAACGCTTTAGAAAAGTCCGTGTATATCACATTAACTTGACTACCTAATTCAAACGCCGCGTGAAGGTAAGAAGCAAAAACTACATGACTAGTCGCAGTCGAGCGACCTGGAAAGAACTCATGTTGGTTAATTAATAAGGTGGTTAAGAAAGAACGTTCGATTCGTTTCAGTACTATAGACTCGAACAGTTTACCTAGGAGAGGAAGGCCGGAGATGGGTCTATAGTTAGCGACATCAGCCGGATTCCCAGATTTGAAAATTGGCGTAACACGACTTATTTTCCACGCAGAGGGGGAAACACCTTCAGTAAGTGATTTATTAAAAATTAAAGTGACCGGTAAACTGAGAGAGGCACGGCAGTGATATAATAAGTTAGCACTGTTAGCAGAAATGCCATCCGGGCCAGAACTATGAACATTTGAAAAAGAGTTAAGCGCTGTATTAACTTCATCAATCGATATAGATAATTTAGAAGGAAGGTGTGAAAATTGGTTGTTTGTAAACTCATCGGATAAATCATTGCAGGTAAATCGTGAGTCACCATAAACAGATGAGAAATGAGAAGCAACTTGGTCACTGGAGGCCTTAGACTCCCCAAGATGAACCTCATCTGGTATTGTAGACACCACGTTTACTACGAACAAATTTCCAAAATGATTTAGAATCAACACATTATTGAAGGGTTTGTAGTGCCTTATCGAATTTAAGTCCTATATACAATCGCATTGAACCACCCTTGGTCGTACAGGGACAGTTTAAAATACTTATAATATTATTATGATTATCATCATATCATGGCACTTGTGCAGCAGCTGTATAATTTCGTGTTATGTCGTGCCTAAAACCGCCACACCACGTCGTTGGTCGTGTCGTGCGTCATCGGAAATCGTAAATGGCGAATAAAAATATTATACAGGATGTATAGTGGTGGATCGTGAGGAGAGAAAAAAAAGATAAACAATAATGATGGGGAAAAAAATCGTCGGCGATCTTCGAGCCGATTGTAACCAAAGCGTTCGTGGAGACGCGAAATATAGGTATTATATTATTACGGGGCGTACGGCAACAATAATAATAATAATAATAATAATAATGCGCCGTTCCGAGAAAGACGACGACAACGCACCGACTCGGCCCCGAGAGAAGACCGCGCGCAACGACACGGACGATAAATCCAATTTGTATATTACACGCGTCGAAGCGAGAGCCAAACGCACACACAATATAAAATAATGCATAATATAAAACGCGTATTTTATTATACTTTATATCGGATAAATCGCACGCGCACATAAAACACTACACTGTTGCAGTGCACTCGCATATGTGTTGTATGTATATATAGGTATACAGTGCATCGGCAACGACGTTGACCAACATAATATTTTTAGCATCCTATTGTGTACATAATTTAATAATAATATTGTATTGTGCATTGATGGCGAAGGCAGGAAGATATGGTATACGATTTTTACCGCAAAGGGTTTTTTTTTTAGTTTTCTATGAACTAGGTAGGTATATCGAAAACGTTTAGGTAGGTATTTAAAACTTATCATTGATAACGCGTATTACATTTAATTATATTATACATATATTATTCGTAAAGTGTATGCCTATATTAGTGTAAGTACTGTTATTCTATTAGGTTTTAATAAGAATAAAAAGTATAATGGTCGAACTTTGTTATTATGATTCTGTTAGTTTTATAAGATAGAAACTACCTTCAGATTTTCATTTTCATTTGATGATGACGCTATATACCCAAATGTGCTATCTTCACTGAATATTACTTCTTATGCCATCCCTTATGATGCCTTTACCCAATCACCTTTAGTTATGGTTGCACCTAAAGTCCTAGGATAGTACACAACGATACCCCAACTGAATTGCGTCCATTGTCTCCATGTGAAATTCACTGCAGTGGACGATTTTAACTCAATTTCCTTAGTTTTAAAAGATGAACTTCTTTAACCCCGCGTTAACTATGACTTATTTTCGATTCTCAAACCAGTTTTCAAGTTATTGCCATTTACCAGCAACGACTTCCTTTCATTTTCATTATTTTAAAAATCTGTGGTTTTTTTTTAGTCTATTATAATCTCCTTTTTATGAGTTGTTCCTGGGCATATAAATAAGTATCACTGGTTCATTAATCATTACGCTGACTCGTTCCCTAGCTCAATCGACAACTTTTCTCCTTCAGATCCTTAAAGGTTTAATCCCTTTACAGCATAATTTTACCCAAAAACTATTGATGTTAATGGAAAAATCTATCAGGTTTCTATGCTTCTATAGCTGTTATCAAACAATTTGCAAAAACAGATACAGCTAGTGGTCTACTATAATCTTCCGCACATAAAAACTAATTGAGTACTATATAGTTACCATAACCGTTCAAAATTCGAATTTTATTCATTGAAATTTTCATAAAATGATGTGCATATAGGAATATTAAATTAAAAACTGTAAAATAATAACAGTAATAAAAAAAAAAAAAAATTTTTTTTAACTTATATTTTTATTTGTTATTAATTCAAAATCATCGGAAATAAATATTTCAAAAACCATCTTATACGATCGAAAACTTTTCGAAAAACATATTATATAATAATAAATAACCGTTAACGCTTAAAAAACCTGTACACACGCACAAGTCGAGTGGCTCAAACATAAGTAACCATTAAGATAAACGTGTGTGTGCAGTGCGAGTGTTTTAGTATATCTACACTTCCATATAGTATATAGTATACACGCGAATCGTCTATATCCATCATACTCCTGCACTGTGTACGTACATTACAATATAATATTATTATATTATATACCTACGTACCTATACACGGAACTCACATTTATCCGTATAGTTAGTTTTTTTATTCCGTTCAACCCGTTCGGTTGTTGTTGTTATCATTATTTATAGTCTTTTATTATTATATTGTCGTCGTTTGTTTTCGGCCTGTGCAGGTGCACAGACTACGACGCTGCTGTGAGCACACGCGTATGTAGGTATATATATATAATAATATATGATATGATATGATATATAGTGTACAAGTATACAAGACTGTATATATTTAAGACTTACGGTATTATATCGACTCGGGCGCGACTGTTACGTGAGGCGAACGCTCGCGCCCTTTGTCGCGTAACACGATATCCGTGTCAGCCGCTGAGATACTGTATATATTATACGAACTCGCCGCCGCCGTGTTTTCGCGCTCGAGTGTCATCGACAAAGGTCTTGTACTTCCTCTCTCACCCCTTCCTATCGATGAGCGTTCGTACGTGATCCAGCGACCACGGTGCTCGTCCGCTCGGTTTCGTCATTTAACCTGCAGCATGCACACCTATATACCTGCGTATTATGACTTGTAATGCGTTTGTTTGAATTGAGATCGTTCAATATAAACTCAAAATAAAATCAACATTTTTTAGTTCGAAAAAATACTATAAGTGATATTGCAGTGACCCTCGCCTCTCTCGATCCAAGTTAAAGATTTTAAATTTCATCGTTACATCATAGTAACGAAACAATATGCATACAACGAATATGAAACGAATTAAAATATTATCCTATTATACTAAAAAAACGTGTTAGGGTCCAATAATATACATGAGCATATCATGACGATGGGTAGAGCCGGTATAGGTATATACATATATATATATATAAGTAATAAGTATATTGTTGTTGCCTGTTTACAGTTCTTACTATACTATACTTTATTCAATACTTTTCCAAATATTTTTTTATTTAAATTATTACTCTGTACTTTATTGAAATATTTTTTAAATAGAATTTTTGAATATTGAATATTCTTCTATTGATTAAATCTAACTTCTACAATGTACAAGACACAAGTAAATACACGATTATCACTTTTTATAAATTGAATAGGAAAATCAACATTGTCAAATGACAATAATATAAAATATGTAAATGACTACAAGACCATAATATTTTAACGATTCCCGTTGCTCTTATTATGATGATATTATAGGTATTTGACATTTTTCACTCGAACATTCAAATTGTTCAAAAACACATAATACATTTGAAAGTCGAGACTATGAAATATGAATACCTCTTACAACACTGAACAATATACAGTGCCTACTGCCTACCATAGAACATTTAACACTAGATATTATTACTACCTTGGTATACACCATCATCGTATAAGTATCTTCAGAAGTTTAAAATATATCGTGTTATGTTGCGGGAATATGTTTATCGGCGAAATCACGTTGCCAGTATTTACGATAGTATCATAAGTTATACCTGTTTAACAAACCAATACAAATCGATTAGCCCGGTGTATTATGATAATATTATTTAATTTACTTAAAATATATATTATATATAATATTATTTTCATTCTGTCGTCGTGGGAGAGAAAACACGGCGGCATATATACCGCGGCGCACTATTAACTGTACCACATAATATAATATTGTAGATTTTATCGACCGAAACAGTTTGATTAACAAATGTTTTTGGAAATGGGTATAATAATAATACTTATATATGTATATATTATTTTATACACGCGTGTGTATATAGTAAAGTTTCTAATTGAATATTAAAAAACACACACACTCATTTATATGTCGAAACGTCGTCGCAACTGCACACAAATATATATGGGTACGACAATACATAAAATCTCAACTAATTCAATATATATATATTTATATACAGATATTAGGACACGATACGCGCGCATATAATTACACGTACGTAAGATTTCGTATAACATAGGTATATAGCGTGGAGGTAGTGGGAAACACTGTGTATATTATAATATATACCTATTATATTATATACATACACACTGTAGCGATGGAATCCGATGAAAACCGATAAACCAGTTAGGACGTACCTACATAATATATTATATTATAATATTATATGGCCCCGTCGCGGTCGTCGTCACCGCGTGTTTATGGGCCGACTAGTTGGTGTGTATTATATAGGTATGTAAATATGTAATACCTATGTATATATTCGGTTCGTAATATATATTTTTCGGTAGGTAGGTGTACTTTGAAGAGACGTTTGTATGCGCGTCGACAAGATAGCGTATAATAATCTAATATCTATAGTATAAGAAAAATAGAAACACAGTGGACAGACGTATAATATTATACTTACCTAATAGTATAATGTTAGACCAATAATAATAATATGTCCTAATAGTGATATCGTAAGAGTCATGTCCTCGTGTGCGAGGTCTGGCCGTGGACAATAATGTAAAATAATGTACCTGCCAATACTAGAATATATTATTTCGGACTGTAGGCTTAAGAAAAAGAAGATAATTAAACATCTATAAGTAGGTACTGCAATACTAAGCGTGGAACAAGATAATCAACCAAAATCCGCTAAGTATTCAAAAATATGTTGGTAAGTTTAATACTCGAAAGTACCTAGAGGTAATTATACCTATACATCGAATGTTTTAGTGCCTATATTCATACATAATATTATACGACATAACGATAAGCGACAAGCGTAGATCACAATGATATCAAGTTTACTGCACGTCGTCGTCATTTGCTGAACGTTTACGACAAGGATGCATCATAATTATTAAAAATCGACTGACATCGACAGCCTAACAACGACCGAATACCACATTTAAATCGTAGTATATTATATCATGTACGTAATGTTTTAATATATATTTTATTGTAATATTATATTATGATGTGTCATGTGTTTATATGTGCGTAAACTGTATAAGTGTACGTGTACACAGTTTAATATGTACATAAATATAGGTATTAGATTCAAGAACGGAGGTGTACGTGTAAACATTGCGTCCGAGTCATTAGCTTCTTCGCTTGTTTTATACAAACGCGTAATATATATATATATATATATATATATATATATATATATATAAACATATTTATGCATATTCAATATTGTGTATGTTATAATATATATTTATATACATAAGTTACACAGCCGCATCCGAGTGATTAATATACACACAGATATAATATACGATACCAGTTTATGTATCCGCATAGACAGTATGTCTATAGCCGATAAACAGGTTTCCCCGCATATCGATTTGGGAATGGATATACGCTCGTTGAATAATATAATAATAATAATAGTAATATGCATAGGTACGAGAATATTATTATAATAATATGGTCGGGCGCGAGAAGAAATTCCCAACGGTGAAAAATTCAAAATGACCAACGTTTTTCTCTCTCCGCGCGGGATGGCATGCGATGATCTGTATACAAACGTGTGTTTTAAAGTTTAGTGTTACTCAAAAAATAAATTTCGGCAGTAAATTAATGTATTAAAATGTAGTTTATATATTATATATTTATATATTACAATATTTGAGAAAATTCCCATTTGGTAGCTTATTTTTTTTTTAAATAAACGTAAGTTTGAATTTTCGAATTTTTCTAAGTATAGTCTCTTTTTTCAGAAAACTATTTAAAATGTACGTAAAAATGTACCGATTTAAAGTTGATCGAGTTTTTGATATTCGTGGGAAACAATATTAAGTTTTGATAACTTACAAAAACCCTAACGGATCACATGAGTTATATTCAATTTGGATAATATATGCAAATGAGATTTTATGACCGTATATTCGTATATTAGTTAATCTTTTTGAAAAATGATAACATGTTTACTATATCTATCACAATTTTAATATGATCAATAAAATTTTATTAAATTATTATTATACAAATATCTATTGATGACTTAACATGCGCCACTAATATTTGTCAGTTTTTACTCAATTTTAATTTCTAATGCCACACAAATACACAGTAAGACGATTACGGGCGATATAATTTTTGGATATATTTTACAATAAACATAAAGAGTGTAATATACTAAAATATAATAGTATCTTTTTAGAAAATTATCTAATACTATTTATTTAATTAATAATATAACTTATCATTGTACTCTCATACGAGCTGGTACTAGCTACTGTAGAATATATTGAATTGAAATTTGCATTGTTTGACAAAATTTTATGGTATATAATATTATGTTCCCACAATAAATATATTATAAGTGTAATTGATTTACATTTTACATATCAGTTTGCAATTCCATAATGATTTAAATATTTACTGTATTTCCAATGCACCGACATTTATACTGTTGTCTAGTTAGTATAAATGTTTAAATAATATGATATAATTATAATTTCTTTTGTTGGTGCCCTTCGTAATTATAAGGATTAAATATTTATGAATTCATTATGAAGTGCATAGAAAAATATTATGATTACCGAAATTGTAATTACACATACACGTCTATATATCACACAATGTCCAAATAAAATCACCTGTAAGTACCCAGTACCTAACATAATAGAATATAGGTATATAAATATATATTCTTCATAAAAAATAGTAAATTTTGTAAACGATATTTTATAGTATTTCTATTTTTGTATCGATAGACGATCAGGAAAATATAAAGGGGTCCCTAAATGTTTCGCATGAATACATCACTGAACAAATATATTATTCTTTTACCTACGAAGAAAATGCATATTTATTGATATTAATATTTAATATAGGTACCTATTATATGCGTAAATTGATATGCAACATTATAATTAGTTGAAATGTGTCCAGAAATTTATATGGATACAAACATATTATATATATGATTCACCTATATGAGATCATGGCAAATGTACTTATTTGTAAATTTTTATTAAATGAAGTCACGCAGAAGTTCTGTGTACGTTTATAAATTGTACCTATATACATTACATTAGTAATTTAAATTTAACTACCTTATAACAACCTACATTTTTTTATAGTGTATAGACCAATGGGTGCAGTGAATTCTATATAATACAATAAGATCAAACTGAAGCATTTTGTGATTCTATCACGCATATAATATAAGTTATCTGCAGTATGACGCGACATTAAAACAAAAAGCTAATCCATTGCTCAGAATAATATAATATATGATTATAAAGATATTAAATAATTATAATTATAATTATTTCTTACCTGGTATATCAGTAGCACGACGACGTTGATACATATTTTATTCGTTGTAGGAGTGAGTGACGGGTCCGATTTTCGTCCGATTCCATTGTGTGCTCTCAAGGAAGTGCTGCGAGGGGCTTAAGGTGAGTTCCAAAACAGTAATGTGATAGCTGCGACTTTCAGTTCTCTCAAATTACGTCGAAATCGTCTGAAGTTATCGATACATAGCCATTATAATGGTCGGTAGAATAAACGAAAAAAAAATATGTAAAAGGTTTTTAATTCAATCAAACCAACATAATATAATGGCGTGAGTGATAATAATCCACGTAAAGAGTTTAGACCTTAACTACTTAAGAGCATCGGTATTCTTAAATATCACCAGAGAGACCGCAAGGAAATTTTCTGTTCCACCGAATTATATGAAGTTTTTAGTACAGATCATACGCTATTCAATATACATAATTTAATTAAGTATCTAAAAAATATATATATGTACATCAAAATATTAACTATACATTACTTTAAGTAATGTATACAATATGTTACATCTTACATGTATAAAATTTAATATTATTATTATTATTTAGTCATTATCAGATTAATGGCCATAATATGTATAGTTACTGAGTTTCTGTTTCTTTAGAAAAAATAAAATAAATATAAATATGAAGCCTATATTTCATTGTCTAAATGAGAGGTAATTACAAATAGGTATATTAAAAAAATATATATATTTTTTTTTTATTTAGAAATACGCTTCAACAGCCAGGGTTATTGGCGTTTTAGAAATACATAGTATAATTTAATTTTAATTTACATAAGGATTATAAAGCATAATAAAGAAAAACAAAAAAGATGTATATAAGATAATTAATATGATACCTACAAATAGATATATTATAATAATATGAATTGTATGCGGTATATGTGAAGTATTTATGTTATATTTTTTGCAGCAGGTTTGTCTCTTTGAGAAGTTTAAAAATATTTATAAATATGAACTTATAAAGAATATAGTATATAGATAGATAAATGGTTTATTATTTCCATTTAATCCAATTGTTTTTATTTAATATTCTGTGAATTCATGAATGGTTCTTGAAAATAGTATTGGTAATAGCTAAATAAAGTACTCATCAGTTCTTGTATTATTCAGAAAAGGTTATTTTCGATACGTTATACAATTTTTAATGACCCACACATTAATGATTAATAACAGTAGTTTTAATAAGTTATTTAAATTCTAGACTATCTTAATATCTTATAACAGCTTGGTATATTTTTATTTTTATTATTTACTGATAAGTATAAATTGTAAAGCAACATAAAGTTTTAGTTTATGCATAAGAAAAAAATAAAAATATTTAAAGGTAATTGAATGCATTCTATGAGTTTACCCATTTAATATAACAATAAGATATGTCCAAAAAGCAAACGACCAGCAAGCATCAACACAAGGATCAGTGTTGGGTATTTATTGAGAAAAAAAAATGTTACCAACGTAATAGCTGATTGATATATTTATGCATGCGTAGTTTTTTAAGCTATTTTAATTTTTTAAGCGGATTATGAACCTTTTTCATCTGTAATAATATATTGTGTATAAAATTATCATATTAAAACTTGTTTAAGAATTTAAAAGTCATAAAAAATCTACATAAAACACAAACTGACAATATTCTTAAATTTAAGTTTGATAATAATAATAAATATGCTATAATGTTATACAGCAAACAACTTAAAATTGATTCTGTAACTAGACGAAATATTGCTATGAATTAATAATATATATGTTTATGTAAGACGAAGACATCTCATATCGACTCGTATAATATACCTATTACCTTTGGTATAGATAAATACATTAAATATAATCTAATACTGATTACTGATTGATATTTCCAATTGGAAATCATTAATTGTATAGATAATAATTATAAAATCTAAATCGTTAATGAATATACCTAAATAAATAACCAAAATATATTTAATACTAAATAGTAATAATGTTAATATGTTAATATGGCATGTATGTATATCGTAAACAAATTAAAAGTCATTAGTAAATAGTTTTGTACATATATGATCGTGAGAAATTTAGGGAAATTGCGTCGATCAAGAGAATCCTGGTAAATACGTATACTCAGATAAGTGTTTATTTTTACTATAATTATTTCTGTCTCATCGGGTAATAACACTGATATAATATTATATAGGTATACTGGTACAATATTAATATTCGACATTAAAATGGAATTCAGTGAGTTTTTTTAACGCACTTGGAAGTCGTTCGAAAAGTTTGTGTTTTTTTTTACTTTATACATTTTTTATAAGCGGCCAACACCTCGTGGAGGCACACAGCCCTCGGGCTGGTGCTGATTGTATATACTTAAGCGACTAACGAGCACTCACTCTGCGCACTTAATAATAATATTTAATGTGTCTTATAAGTTATAAATTCGCAGTAGTTGCTCACGAATGGCCTTTTAATGATTATTAATACGGTCGTATAATGTTTTTATAGTCTTGACACACATTTAGCGAAAATTTGACACAAAAACGAAAAGAGACGCGATAAAAAAAAAAAAAAGTGTGCACTGTGTAGGTAAATCGCGAAGCTCAGTGAAGATAGTATTCTAACTTCTAACACCGTTATTATTTATCCCGCACATTATGTTGTAGTTAGATTATTTTAAAATTATATTTTGTTTCAAAATCTATATAATGTACCTACCTATTGAATTATTAATTACTTTCACTTTTTTTGAAACAATTTTTTTTGGAAAACGTCAGATACCTGTATGTACTTATATAGGTAAGTACAATTCTCTCGTTCGGTACTTTTACATTAAGTAGTATTAATTTTCGTAACCTCTAATATTATTGAGAAGCGAAATACACATTTTTAGCAATAGTACGGCCATGTCATATATTGCCATTATTTTATTTAAATTCTAAAACATAAATTAAAAATATTCGTCAATATTATCATAAAATTGTGAAGTAAATTAATAAATGCAAATACGACTACGTGAGAGTGGAATAAATAAGAGTGATGTAAAATGTTTGAATAATTTCATGGGCATATGTCCGATTTACTTCATTTTACGGGCGAACTTTGATTCCGCCCCTCAAAAAACAGGTAAAAAGGGTATATGTAAATTCCACCCGAAAAATAAAAATATAATAGTAAAAATGGAATATTTATAATAATTAAAAATAGTCAATATCTAATCATAATCAATAATTATTAATCAGCATATTATCAAATTCCTTTCATATTATTATTTTTTTTTGTCGAAATTCCCAAAATAATGAGCCACATTTTCTACATATTGATCTGTATCGATTATCGTCTGATACGATTGTTCAGTGTACGTAAATTTGGAACTTCCAAAGTTCCAAATAATATATAACACGACGCGTTGTACAGTCACGGAAGGCTTAGTTTAAAAATATTTATTTTCCAGACGGAATTTACAAATCCATTTTTGTATCTGTATATTTTTCGGGCGGAATTTACCATAGATCTTATTTATACCCATTCATTTCGGACGGAATTTACAATCTCCCCCGTTTACAACTCACGTTGAATCGATTTCGAGTAAATTTTGGAATTTCGACCTCATTTAACTTAAAACCCTAATTACATTCATATTTTATACATAAAACATTGATTAAAATATGCGCCCGTTCGATGACATTAAAATTTATCATATATTATATCGTCGGTAAATAAGCTGCAATATACCTATACCTAGTAAAGCCAATAAGCCAATTTTTCAGGATAGATATAGGCACACGCCGCACACATAACCTGCTATAAATATAAATACAAATAGGTAAAATATCATTATATAGGTATACCTACCAACAATATATACACAAATACAAGTCAAAATTATTACGATTAAATAATACTCGCGGGTTTCTGTTGAAACCTAGTTAATCAGTATTTGGAATTATGGTAGGTATAATAATACATTGTTATATAATATTCGAGTACAATAAATTGTTGATAACTGATTATATTATATGGCGTTATTTTTAACTTAAATTTATTATATTCTATTACGAAATTACTGTCTTGTTACAAGTTTTTCTCATTAAGATATTTCATATTTTGGCTAAAATGCACTTTACCACGCTTCTCACGAATTTCAAAAAATTTACTAGACGTAATTTTCGACGCTGAATTAGAAACAGTATACATTTTTTTCGTGGAAACCATTATTTTGGAATAGCCTTTCAAATTTTAAGATTTTACATGTATACGCATGTTTATGACGCAAAATTACGTCTTACACTTTTGAAATTCGTGAGAGGCGTGGTAAAGTGCATTTGTTCCCAGATTTTCTCTGAAAGTTTTGATTTACATAATTTAATATTATATAAAAATAGTTTTTTTACTCACGATAGTTATTGGCTTATTGCTTCTTCGCTGACAGTATAATATGATGTTGTATGCATAAATGTTTATAATATTATATACAAATAGACCGGCTTTGCCTAGATAGTTGCCAATACGATAGTTTTCCTCAATGCACAGCGTTGTCACCGAAGTCATCAAATAATGAATAATGATGCGTTGATGTTACACAGAAATTAATAATTATATTTTACGTTACTCACACACGGCAATGGTGGCGGTAAATTTTTTTTGTCCGTCTTAGCGATGGCAGTTATTTGTGGCCCGAACCACGGTTATCGACTAGGTAACCAGATATAACCGTGGTCCTGTATCATTTTACCGTCATCGCTGAAGTCGGCGCGTGTGTGCGAGAACTAAGAACCTTAATGCACAGCGTAATATAGGATGGCTGAAAGAAAATATTAAAGCCCGGAAAGGCCTATAAATACAGTGTTACTACTTATTTGTTAAGAAATTATTGTATGAAACGTTGTAAAATTGTATCATCAATCAAATAGTGGATAAATTATGATGAAATGTATGTTTTGGTTTTGATCGTATCATTGCCTTTAACTGGCCCACCTGTAAATAAAGTACTGTACGCCTTAAAGGTTACACGCAAAAAAAAAATAATAATAACAAGTCGCGATTCGTAATGTGGATGTGAGACGGACTGCTTATTTAGCGCATGCGCACTCACTCTAGCGACGGGGTTTTATTTGTTACATATTATACATAGTTGATGAGGCCAG
This sequence comes from Diuraphis noxia, assembly GCF_037042655.1. Taxonomy (NCBI): domain Eukaryota; kingdom Metazoa; phylum Arthropoda; class Insecta; order Hemiptera; family Aphididae; genus Diuraphis; species Diuraphis noxia. The sequence continues at coordinate 5,009,756 of NW_028301715.1, read as the reverse complement.
CTGAAATTTTTAATCTCAAAATTTTTGCTCACATTTTATACAAATTCGTGCAGCTAATCCCTTCGTGTTTTATTTATGCACCATATAACATGTAACGTGTTTTTATACGTTGTAACGTCTATGAGTGATGAGTGAGTGAATTACACAAACGGTAAGTGAACTTTTTCTTTGACCCCTAACCACAGATATAGATAATAAACTAGATTGCTAACTTGTATAAATTGACAAGCAATCCGGGAGACGCCAATTTTCCGCCATGTTGCTTGTGGGCTACGGTATTTTATCAATTCTTATCGTTGTGATAATACCATAACATATTATTCCACAGCACCTAACCTTTGTTCTGTGATTATTCTATGATAATACTAAAGATATAATAATTAACATTATTATTATTATGGTTCATGAACTCAGAAATATTTACAATCATTATTCAAAATTCAATATTCATACATCATTATTCATTATTATATTTGATTTACCCATAAAAAAAACTTTGAACTATATATAAGCATTTTAATACACAGGTAATATTTATCGATTTCCGATGAACAAAATATGTATAACTACAAGTTATTAAACAAAATTGACTTATGTAACTTTGTCTTTTGTTGACTTAAGCTTTCAGAATAGAAGAACTTAAAATTTTGCTGTAAGAGTGTATACGAATATTTAAATACATACGAATTACTAGATTAATAACATTTATATCTTGTGTGGACGTGAATGCACATCAATGTCTTCAAAACATTTATTTGTTTCTACAAGTATATTTTTACATAATGCAAGTGAGTTTTGAACCATTACCATTATTTTTTGGTCCATATTTTATATAAGTAATTGTCTTTTGTCAATAATTATACACCTAAAGTATTGTTCAGTTAGTTTGACAATTTTGATAACACTTTCAGATGCTAGTTGAAGACATCGGTTTTTTTCATTTATTAAGTTAAATGCTTTTTTATTTTTTTGACAATAGTCATGGTCATTTATGTTATTTGATACGTCAAATCTTACACCACATATTTTAATTTCATTTTAATTAATGATATATAATTATACATGATATATTATATATATATCATTTTTCGATATATATTTTTAAAATATTATATTTATGATTGGATTTTAAATACCCGCCAAATTATATATTAGATGGGTATCACGTTAATCGTATTCTATGATAACACTACAGAGCCCACAACCAACATGACTTTTTTTGGCGTCGACTGTTATCACTAGTTAGCAATCTAGTTTATTATCTATATCTGTTAGTAAGGTCTTTGAAATCTATGGTTACGATATTATACTTTTACGATATAAAGGCGACCATTACGCTCCTCCACGATGACGCGAATGTGTACTATAATTGTGATTCCGAAAAACAGTTTATTATTTCCGCTATGATATTGGACCGAAACTTGAATTTGCAGGTAAACGGTATACCACAATATTCCATTTAATCCATCAACACAAACACTTGAATCGTTAAAAAGTAATAAATTGTAAATTCCAAAATGTTTTTTTTTTGTCCCCGAAATCACGGTATCGCATATTTATGCATCTGTGGACAAAACGCATCGTTGTCATAATGTCGCATTAATGTTATGTGGTTTTCGATGACGTTACCGTTACCGCGGTCGTCTTGCAGAGGTAACTGACGCGCGGGCCGTTATTTGTTGACCGATTGGCGTACAACAAAACGCAATAAATTTACTGTTGTTTGTCAAAATTTCGCAGTCGATCCAAACAAAAATTTACGAGATTGTTGGCGACGTCAAAGAGCTGCAGACATTCGGCGAGCCGAACAACCCGGAACGTGAAAGGACATACAACGACGATGACAATACTTCCGACGAGTAAGTAATTTCTTTTATGTATATTTTTTTATCTAAGTTAAGTTATATTATACGTTGGCCTCTGCACCCGATTGATGGATACGGCTTATTATATATTATAATCTTTAACCGCCGTTCAAGAGAATTAAAATATTATTTTTTATTTCAAATGTCGTTTTGATTGCGTGAAGGTAATTTCGACTCTATAATATTTTGTATATTATGAAAAAAAAATACACGCCACTGTAAACAGGGGATTTACCGGAAATCCGTTTTGATATACTTAGTAACCTACCAAAAACTGACATTCCAATATTATTGCTATGATGTTACTACTTATTAGTTTCGTTGTTGTGTTGCCTGTCGGTTGTCCGTAATCATTTGTCATTATTATTATTAGCTTTCAGTATACAACTATTATACTTCGACTATACGTATAGTTATCGTTTATTATTTACCTTATTATTATGTCGCGTGTGATGACCAAATTAAAATTTTTAATAATTTATAATATTATATTATTATATAGGTAGGTACTATGTCGAAATCGATATATATCGTTCTACCGGTTTTTCCTCCTTCAATAAAAATTTTCGTAATTTTTATTTTTTACTATTAATAATAAAACATTAAAAGTTAAAACTAGTTTGAAAAATAGTATTATTAATATAATTTTCAAGCATTTTTTAACAAGAAGTTCTTGTTGCCAAAAGTTTGATTTTTGGTTCGATTTCATTATTCGCACTACCTATGATGGTTATGGCTTTTAATTTTACACGTTATCGAAACTAGTGCAAATATAAGTAAAGATTTAATATTATAAATAAGATATCCTTTTTGTCGACATCGAATCCAATGTTAACAATAAACATATCTACAACATCACTTCATTACTAAACACGAAAGTAGTGATTGAAAAACCGAACAAAACGACACACGGTCCACCGCAATATTTAAATTGTCAAGACTATGGTCACACGCAAAATTACTGCCATCATCCATCGCATTGCGTAAAATGCGGCGAGGCTCATGAATCAGAAAGCTGCACCAAGGATCACTCCAGCGGTCCAGCCCAGCTAAATGCGTCCACTGTTCCGAAAATTATACGGCCAGCTTCAAGGGGTGCCAGTTCTATCAAACCATTCTAAATCGCTACAAATTAAAGTCTTCAAACTCCAAAAAAAATATCACATTTACAAAAAACATATCCTCCGAGTCCCTTCCCATTGACCCCTCTCAATCCATGCCGTCATATGTGGCTGCTACTTCGAGTTCAAAACCGAACATTAATCCGCAAAACTCTAATTTAAAATTAGCCCTGTCAAAATTCCTATCCGATTTAACCTCCATAATTAATTATTTTCTTTCCACTATAATAACAACCAATGATTATGATTATGATATTCACATTTAATATTATTTCTGTTACTATATACATTAATATTCCGTTCTGTTTACTCTTATCTGACATCATTATTTTATTTATCATTATATCACATGTTCATTATTATTAATTACCAATTATTACTTATTGTATCACTGTATCTATCAATATTGTAATTTATTGTTGAACTATAATAGTTATACTGAAGAAAGTTCTTAATAAAAAAATTAAAAATAAGATATCGTGGATTGTAGTATGGATTTCAAAGCGCGCACTTATAATTTATACATTTAGACCGGTAGACCACATAATATGATACATTAAGCATGTGGCATCATTTGATGAAGTGTTTCAAATTATTCTGATTTTTGGAACTTATTATAGCTTACTTAAAGACCATATTTTGATATGCTGCAGATTTAAGGAGTGTCTCATTTTGAATATTTTAGTTCCTGCAGTAAGAACCACTCATTTTTACTGTTTGTACTTACCGTAATAATACTAATAACCTTAACAACAATTTATTGTATAAAAAAGACTCAATTGTCACTCGATAAAATTAAGTTTGGTCTTTAGTGAGTATAGTTGAAAATTTTAAAAATCAGATTTTGAACCAATTCTTTATATTATAATAAATAGAAAAATGATGGGAGTTAACATCGGTGAATTATATCGTGTATACGGTTTTAACGTCATTGCGTGTATAGGTGTAGGACATAGGCATATAGATGGAAAATGAAAATCGTTATTTAGGTATGCAGTCGGATCTAAGGTCGTATATATAAATAAATAATAATGATATATTAATATGTGATCTAAGAGTTGGATACACCTCGAACGATAGGAGAAAAAAAAATATACACCCATAAATCCGAGAGAAAAAATGTTTGCGATCCATGTGATTTAATCGTCGAACGGTTTTTTTATTTTATTTTACTTTTTATTGCGTTTTCCGACTAACGTGTTATAAATTTATAATATATTATATAAACAACATTATATATACCGTGCATATCAGCAAATACCTTTCGCAGTTGGTTTTCTATATGTATTATTTTATATAAGTCTATATATTTTCGTTGAACGTTCAATTTATATATCTATATATACTACGGACGCGCGACTTCAAACAATGGTCACAAGATATTGTTACTGATTTTGAACATTATTGAGTTATATAGTGGGTAACTCATCGATATATATATATATATATATGATGTCGATTTATAGATTAAGCCAAACTTCGCCATGTCCGTTATAAAATATTCCATCATATACAATTATTATTATTATCAAACGTGTAATCCGCTAATCGCGATATACTTCAATAGTACATAATAAAATATAAAGTATGCTAATATTTTTTTTTAAATAAAAGAATATGTGTTAAAACTGACTTTAGTGCAACCAAATGTATTATTGTGCGTTGGCTATAAAACATAATATAAAACGTACCTACGTATAATTACACAATTTGATAATATTTTATAATATAATATGCTGACTAAACGATAATATGTTTGTTTAACTGACCATATATTGTTATTATAATTGTTAGTTAATAGTCTCTTATAAATGTTCTTGTTAAATTTTGTTCACTATATTTAAATAATATTCATCAGTTTTAACTTTCATGAATAATTTCTATATTTTCCAATTTCTATTCTAATTTTCAAATTTAAGTTTTTCCGAGATTCTTTTTAACTTGATTTAGTTTCTTTTTACTTCGTGATTTGTATGTTATTTTTATTTTCAACATAAAACTATTACACTGTTGGAGATTCATAGATGCACACTATAACAATAAATGCAATTATTCACAAAAGGTTTTATTTCTAAAAACACCGATCTGAATAGTTTTAGTTTTTTGTGAGAACCTCAATGTTTCATTAATTTTAAGCTTTATATAAATGATATTGAGTTCAATTGACAATAAGCAATTATTTTGATACACCTAAGTCTAGAACAGCTCAACTAAGCTATAATAGATATCTAGAACTGAGTATGATTATTTTATATATTAGGATTTATTTGATTTTTTTAATTTATAAGTAAAATCACTAAGTATTATTGGTGTTTATTGGAGTAGTATAAAATAATACATAAACGTAAAAAAATTTTAATGAAGAAGCTTTTTGATATTTTAGACAGGTTGAATTTAGATTATAGTGAGATTTTCCTATTGTAGTAAGTGGTCTGAGACTGAAATAGGATTTTGGCGATAACTAAATAATAATTGATAAAATAGAATATTATATAGGTATAATAAAACTTGATAAATATAATGACAATAACTACCTAATCATACTACAATATCCAGTCTGCTACGTTGTATTGCAATTTACCTTCTATCCTGCGCTGCATTCTGCAGCGTGGTTGTCTACACTGTCTACAGTATAGTATTCACACTTCGTCCACATCTAAGAAAAATGTAGATTTAGGTTTGAGGTTCAATGAAGATCGAAGTGCTCCTATATTTTATAAGTATAGAGGTGAAAAATTGATTGCGTAAAAAATTGTATAAAGTACGTGTTTTTATTATTGCGGGACCTCGCATGAAAATGTGCCTTGGGCAGGGCAACCTCGGTAAAACGTAGTTTAGAGTATTGAGTATACATGTCAATAAATATATTACATATATTTATTTTATATATTAAGCGTGACTTACGATGATGAGTATGTGTTTGAGTGTTTCTATCGTACCTATGTTATAACTTATAATATAATATTCACTGCCCTACCCATATACCTATCGTTATTCGTTATTAATATACATTATAAGTGTGCGATATCAATTTTTATCAATCACACGCACGATGTCGATTTTTAATATTCTCGTTTAATTTATTCGTCGGCCGATATAAAAATTTTAATATTATTATTAATTTTTTCTTATTCACATGGTTTTATCTAAAATCGTATTCATCGTATTTTTCGTTCCATTCTCGCAGATTTGTTAATAGATTTCTTTTCGCGTATATACACCGCAACAAACATGCGAAAATGTTGTAAAATTTAAATTTATTCTGTCAGTGCGCAACGCAAATGTCAAATATCTGACGTCTCCGTGCGTACATATTATATAGGTACATATTACGTGCGCGCGCGCTTTATCCTTATAATAGTAATAATAATAATATATAACATATTAACATATATTCGTATACTCAAATATTATAAAGTACTTACCTATTAATATTATTTTAATTTTAAAAACACACTCGTATCATATAGGTACTGGACCTACTTTTATTCATAAACGCACACTATAAAACTATTAAGCACATATCAGCTGCATAAATAATTAAAATATGATAATATAGGGATTGTTATATTTAAACATGAGCCGTTAAAATTTTAAATATATTTAATAATTATCGTTCCTAATAAAGTGCGTATTATACATTAAATCTAGGTGTATATTATCTGATTTCGTACGGGTTAAAAATTTAAAATTAATTTGTCTATTTCTATCGTAATAATGATGTTGATTAAATAAAAATTCTATATAATTCATCTATACACTTTAAAAATTCGTTTTCATTAGTAATTTTAAAATTTGTTAAAATACCGTTTTTGCCGATTGAAACCGCGGGTAAAGACGGTTCATCATTGTATAGTACAGCTGATTATGGCATAAAAAGTGAGTTAGTGAGCGACTTATTGGGTAAGGAAGATGAAGAAAACTTTAGATTCACACCTATATAGGTATAGTATTACCTATAGTATTATAATACTTGCCGGTATAATGCTATTATTCGGGTTAAAATAATTTTTTTCCAATCAAGTATACTACGATCATACCCCCTCCTCACACACACACATATCAGTCCAAGTGCTATAAAATAACCAAAATGCATTATAGCCTTGTGGGTAGGTATATATGAATACAACTAAATCGATACAAAAATCAGCACTTTCGATATTTTATTTTATTTTATTATCACGCGGTGATGACAAACACATAATATAATAATATATTTACGTATATGGTGTATATAAGTGATATCTTCTCGCGTATATTCTTACGACGTCCGTATATGTTATATATCTTATATAGGTAGGTATAATATCCTTGTATATACATAAAAAAACATGCGCTGTTCAACACCTATAGGTATATTATACATAGATATATTATACACTTCGCAGTAGCCGGGTTTATAAATATTATCATTATTATTATGATTATTATTTTCGTCCGTTTTACGATCTTGACGACTAAATTCACGAATAAATATATTGGTGATTAGGATAGTTGCTGCACGGCACGCAGATATCGTACGAACTATAAAAGTTACCGGTATATGTATACATATATACAACTATTGAGAAAACAAAAATATATACATATGGGTATATACCAGATACCTTCCTATATTATATCGATTATTTATATAGCCATCGCAGATGGCTGATTACGGTCTACGATATTGTAATAATATATTATAATATAATATCCATAGACCTGACGTAAATTCGATTGCGCAATTATCGAGGTAAAAATGTGGCGATTATTATGCAGGTGTATAGCGTATATATTTTTTATTTAATTTTACGCCGAACGCGCGAGTAAGAAAAAATTCAAAAGTATTCTATAAATATAAAAATTTATAAGTAATATGTATAATAATATAATATACTTATATACGTATCCATATAGATGAAACGCATGATATTGTATATAAGTACCTAAGCATGTAGGTAATATGTTTTAAATGTCCACCTAATGAACGATCAGATTTTAATTTTTTTTGGATATCGCAATAGTACATCAATGATTTATACTCTGTTGGATTTAAGTTTATATTTACGAATTTCTCACGGCCGGGGCGATGGCAATAGGTAAGAGAAGATAATTTTTCCATCGCTGCACCTCATAATATCTGCATACCACACATTCATCTCTGCATCATATAATTTAATATTATGTAGTTCAGTTTTTTAGGGTTGTTTTATTAATGAAATCTCATTCTCGTAATACTTAAATAGAGTCTAATCTACTATAAACTACCAACCGTATGCGTCGTATGTTTTGTAACGTTGTGACCGCAATAAACCTAATTATCTACACGGCTACACACGCCATCGCTTGTCTTAATTTATTAATATTAATTGACTTTTAAATAAAAATCATTAATAATCAAAGCAATCGAGACAATTCAATTAGATTAAAATCGTAAAAAAAGAACACAACTGATCCAAGCGGGTCTGTTATGAAAACCACCAATAAAAAGAAATCAATCCAGCTCTTCTGCCTTATCCTTATCGACAACTTCTTTAAAAACCCAACCAACCAAACAACAGAAAGTAAATAAAAATTTCCGATGTCGCTGCACGATGAAATAATATTTAGGCACACGCGTATTGTAATTGTATACAAATTTAATGATGTACGTGCGCGTCCTATGAGATGCAGTGTTAGAGGGATAGAGGGGAAAAAATTCGTTGGAACCGCGTTTCCGTATCATATTCGTCGTTGTAGGTACACGGAAAAGTAAATTATAAGAATATTATTTTAACGCCACTGCATCTAGGTATATATATATATTGTGCACGACGCGTGCCTCGGACTGTGTGCGGTTAGGTATACAATACATAATATATATACTTAAACGTATTATTGCGTGCGTATTATATACATGTGTACAAATATTACATATATTATAAAATACATAATATATGGTTAGGACTTAGGAGAGAGATTTTCACCTGTCGCCGCCGTCACCGCGCGCGTCCGTTTCAATTACACCCCCTCGGGACACGTCGTCGTCCGATGAGCTATATACATTATAATAGGTATATATACATATATTATATACCTGTACTGCGTATATTATATTATGATATCTCGTATACATAAGGTTAGTCCATACATATACACACATATATACATAATACCAATTACCAATGCATTATGTATACTTAGATATACTCTTATATACGCTCCATATTATAGCAATATAATATTTATTAAATACGTGTACGCGTGCTGCAGACCAACTGTAAATATGTGTGTAATATTATACACATATATGTATACATACACACGCCGACTACTCTCAGGCACTTCCCTCAAGAGCACCTGCAACCGTCTCGCGGTGTTATTACATTATATTGTTTTACTACCGCAGTCGGTACCTAAAACTATATACACTAGTAGTAGTGGGTATATATACTATAACAATACTTCACGCGCGCGTGCTCAGTAAATTGCACTCAAAATTTATGCGAGTCGGAAACGATATAACCTGTGATGAGTGTGATGTATAATACATATAATAACAATAATAGAAATCGAGGGAATTCGTATTATTTGTTATACCCATAATATCACCACCCCATCGACGGGCACGAGTCTATACGCGCGATGAATTCTCGAGGAGTTTTCGAATACTGTTTGTCATTTAAAACGAAGTTTAATACACATAATGTACGACTGCTGCAGAGCGTCTGCGGCATCAATACATCTATTGTTTACACGTCACTCTTTTGCGGCGGAGGGGAGGGCGGTATGTCAATTCTATCAAAAAGTCTCGAAGAATGTTGTGAGCTTATAATGTTTAAGCGTAGGTATACCGTGTAAATTCCACTACATAAATTAAATTTTGAAAAAAAACGATAACGGCAGCAATATAATGCAACGACAGCTGTGTCGTCGCGATCCGATTTTTTGATTGAAGATTCTCTATTTTTCACGTTGCCTCTGGATGGGAAAACCGCAACTGCCTCACGTTTTTATATCTTTATAATTAAATATTATCAATGATGAATCGATAAATATTGTTCTTGATTGTCCAGAAAGTTGTGCAATTTTTCTCTGAAATTTATTTTTCATTACATCTGTTTTCATGTAGCTATAATTTTACCTTTGTAGTTGTATGATTATCTTCTTCTTAGGCTTATATATAATTATACTATAATAAAACTTCTTAATTCCTTTTCAACTTTTACATGTTGATGTCAACCCACTGTTGTACTAATGCACGATTGATAGGTATTAAAATATTTTATAATTTAATATGCGTAATGCGTATACCTACATCTTCTCGGATATCTTTGTAACAACCATAATGCACGACTGAACGACTTACCAATATTACCAAATTGGTATCTGCAGGTAGTGAGATTATACAACAATAAGGAATCAGCTCATACCTACCATTAATGACTTGGGAATCAACTCGTATATACCTAATAATGACCCGGGAATCAACTAATACATAAAATAGGTCTCAGGAATCAACTCACTTATCGCGATTCCTCGATAGATGCTTATCCACGGATTTATTTTGAATAAATAGTGACCTCAAGCACCAACACGAAACGTATTAATATTTAAAAAATGTTTTAACAATACTCATATCTTTATATTTTCTCATTCATAATTAAGCTCAAACAAAATCAAATATAAATGTAGCCAATGTAAGAACCTTTATATATAATAATATATTCTAATTTATTATTATAATTATTTTTCTCTTATTAAGTACGTATTGACGTATTGTAAATGTTACTGTTATCGATATCCACAAAATGATTCACCAGTCATGCTCTACCATTTTTTTTCATTTAGAAAACGCCTAAGTATTTTGAATCGACGTTTTGAAAGACATATAGTAATAATCACTCAAACTCTATCAACATTAAATATGCACATTATTTCTGATGACATTTTACTTGAAGTTTTAAGTGACGTGAGACATAGATGTTATCGACAGAATTCTTATGAGTTATAAACTTATAAAGTTCTGGGCGTTTATATATTTCCGAGTTTTGTTTAAAATGCCACAGAAATTCATTAGCAGAAATGCAGAATAGGGCACACGAGTTTATATGTGTATTTATATTTTAATGTCAAATAAGCGATCAAAAAATTTCATTCGATAGAGAAACAGCAGAAAAAGTAAGAAAAGTCTAATTTTTTTTTTATCCTAATTTATTCGGCTTAATTTAGTTAGGTACTAATCTACGACATCACATGCGAAAAACTTAAGTACCTAATATCTTATTGTCTTAATAATACCACCCGTCCAACTCTAACCGCGATATAATTTAGTCATTATTATTCAGTAGTCGTGCTGCAGATCTCGTACCTGAATAGTGTATATATATATATATATATACATATTATAATATTATAATGGTCTAAAACACTTATAGAAGACCATTTATAAATATACGCAGATGCAATTTTTATAGTCTCATAAGATACTAATAATTTTTCAAACATCACACACGCAAATATACGGTTAATATTTTTATTACGCGTGACTGTCGTGTTTTTTCCTCCTTAAAACGAGTATTTTCGACAGGTGTTGAGTCTATGACACCGTCCTGTGCGATTAATTAACCGGATGTGAAGGAGTCATTATTGTTTATAAATTATAATATCTTACCATACGATTGCAAAACGTCCGGTGTATATTTTACATATTATAGTGTATCATCATTTACTCGTAGACTTAAACCTTCGCCGATTTGGTGCGAATCGAATCCTAAGGAATCGCGAGCATATTATCATCTATATATAGGTACCTAAATACACCACGGAGGTGAGAGAAAAAATTTAACGAAATTTTCTCCACAAAAAAAAGGAGAACTTTGGTTGTGGAATATTGTTTTTATTTTTTCCATATTAGTTAGAACAACAAAAAAGAGTTGTTCAAGTTTGAAAACTATACAAAAATAATAGATTTTCCAACAGTAAAAACTTTTTCGTATAAATGATATAAAAAAATAAATAAAAACGATATTTCATAGATCATGTTCTCATTTATGTATATTGTATATCAATTTAGAGTTTTGATTATCACTATATAGCCCGAGTGGTTCTATTCTGCGTGAAACGATTTTTTCTAACGATTGTACACGTGTTGCGTCCTCAGAGCTAGCGTTCTGAACGTTATTCCATTATTACTATCGGTGGTTCGACTTTACACGTAGATTCATAGGAGTAATTATGGGGGATTGAGGGATTTACTCCCCACCAGTTTTATCCGTAGACCACCCCAGCTTTTTAATCATATTTTAGTTTAAAATATAAATTATCATATTATTAGTCGAGAAAGACATCGTGAGTGAGCCAAAGGTAAAATTTCAAAATAATGATATATTCCTGCTCTGCTTATAATAATAAATAACAACATTTCACTATTTCATTCAATGCTTGACAATTTAATATACCTATGCGGCAAACGAGACGGCTTATGACACTATACACGCGTATATTTATACGTTCGAAATATTATATTAAGCGTACCGTACCTATTGTAATTTGCGTTTTGAAGAGTGTCCGGACAATATATTATATACGTTTTATGTCAGAGCAATTTACGTGAATAAAATTTTTTTTAATGATAATACAAACGTGATCGTAGGTACGATCAAATTAAAATTAGTCATTGTATAGCATTATACTATATATGTATATTATGCTAGCGCTTAGAAGTAATAACTTTGTAATCACCGGTGTAATGTGACATCACTCTTATTTCTGTTTTCTTATATGTGTAAACGAATACATTTTGCTAAAATTTAGTAAACAATTAATGTGTATATATTATGACCCTGTACTACTCGATATTTAATTTTTAAACACAACCTCGAGCGGAAAAAATGCGTACATTACAATGCAGAGCCTCTGAACACACTAAAATTCGTGACGATCAACGTAAAAACTATAAAAACGTGTGCACCGATTTATTATTGTAGGCGCCTATACAGTGATGGTTCTAGAGAATGATTCAGGGAGTGAGGGGCATAAACATCATTCGAATTTTTTTTAAAAATATTTTATGATATATTTATACCTATTCAAATATAATTCAAAATCAGTATTGGTCGGAAATCATGCGAATTATTTTTAATAATTTAAATTTGTAAAATCATTCAACTTATTATTTTCATAAAAATAACGACCTATTTAATAATCAAACGCACTATCTATATTGAAAATTTTATTTTCAGTTTCTCGATATCAGTAGGACTAGCTGGATGTAGATATCGTTGATAATTTACCTGCATTAGCTTTATAGTCTCAGTAGGTTGAATACCATGTTCAGTAGTTTCATTTTACGACATATAGATGACCTAGCTGTATGTCGTATGAAAAATTTAAAACATTCGGATGAATAAGGACGAGAAGAATTTTCTGTGGAGGTGCCACGGTCGGATGCGCAATTTCGATGTAATAATCCGGTACTATCGTATATACATACCTAATTAAATGCATTATTAATTATTACCCGTTTCGCGTTATACTGCAGAGGAAACATCGAAGTTGCATGTGCTCGCTTGGAGTGTCATGCTTTTCTCCTCAAAGTTGTAGAAAATAACAATTGCCCTCAGTGATTTCCCGCGGTGGTATAAACCATATATACCATATACTCGACATGGACGACATGCATGTATGTAATAAGTATACTCGACACTTCCGGTTTTTATAACACGTATTACATTATATACAATATGCGTTAACAGTATAATATTGGCACTTGCAACGAGCGCTGCCAAAACGCGTTTGAATCAGACGACGCTTGCCGTATACGCGTTTAGGGAGTTTATGATCCGCGAAACAGCTATATAATGTTATGGTCGACGAGCGAGGGGGTGATAATATTTAGCATCCCACTGGCCGGTTTCCAATAAACGCGAAATAACAATCCACGTCGTACAATATACTGCAGAACCGGACGTCCGCGGGCGTATACAATATTATACATATATACCCAACAATACAACACGCATACTATTATTATTGCTGCTGTTGTTGTTGTTGTTGTAATAGACACGAAACCTGGAACCGATGAGAAAAAACCGACTTATAACCGAAAACGTCGCGAATATATATTAAGTAGCTCTAATATTGGCAATTCTACGACCCGAAGTGTTTTCGATTATTGACGGCAGCTTATAGCACTGCAGCAGCTAGTTTTTACCCTAATCGTGGTAGGTACATAATATTATATAGCGACGTTGCAGATCTCTTATCGCCGAAGTGCACCACGTGAAACCAATGCAATCGATTTTTTTACTTTTTTTCCCACCCGAATTCGCCGTCGGATATCTGTCGTATTATGTGAATTGTTATAGAAAATCTCGGAAAAATAAAATGTTTCACACAACCACATAGCACCCGTTATTTGGTCGCTCATCGTATAGCAACTATATTAACGAGGTAAGATAATAATATATATTTTAAGCGTATAGTACTTAGTGTTTAGAATAATTGTTTCGGACAAAAAAGTTCAGTAATTTAACTTTATAGGAGTAAGAAACTATTGTCGTATCGTACATAATATAATATATGAACATAGACATTATTAATATTGAAAGTATTAACTAGGTTAAGTATAAATACGTATGTAATGCGTAACACAATTTATTATTTCAAGACTTTCAAGTCTCAATTACGCAGTAAGTTTTAGAATGTGTATAACAAAATATTAACTAGATTAAGCAATAATATACTTATAAGTGATAGGAGTTGCCAAATATTTATGGGTCTTTTCAGCCAGCTCGTTTGATGCGGTCACTGCGACTCTGTTGGCTAAAACAGTAATTTTAAGTGCAGTTGTGTCTCAATTATTGTGTGTATTTAGTAGTTTATAGATAATTGTATTTTATTTTATTTCATCATTGTCTTACTATGTAGAATTATTTTCATTTTTATTTTTTATTTTTGTTTTTCACAATAATATAATATAACAAAATACAAATACAATACCTATTTACAAAATATATATTTTCTATAAGTATCTATTTTTGTAGTGACCTATATGTCATAATATTATGAAATAATTTTATGATGCATGTATAGCTTGAAAAACTCGGAGAAAAGCGCAATCATTCAAGGCAACGCGCGACGCACTATAATTTTTCTTTTTGTAAATGATTTCCTTTTTCTTTATCTTGTTACACACACATATATATATTTTAAGGGAATAGGATTTAAATTTAAGTCTGTGCGCATAATTTTCTCTTAATCCACCTAGCTAGCATGTTGATTCGCTCTAATATCAAAAAGCACATCTCGCTTTTGAAACTAACGAACGAAAATTTGCTTTGTCTTACGGTTGGACAACAGACGTGTCACACGTCACGTGTGGGTATATTATATTACGTATATGCACGTACAGTGTTATAGGAAATGTTATGCACATTTTTTTTCTTTTTTTGGTTCGTGTTGGTTTTGGATCCTACGCCGTTCTCCAATTGCAGGGAACGTCATTTATAAATAAAAAGACCCACGAAACAATCTGGAAGGACACGATGAGCTGGGTTACTGGGTCACGTGATGTAACAGCATTATAATCTGTTTAGTCTGGACTTGTCGGGCACATTTGGTATAATTAACAGCCAAACCCAAACTCGCAGACGGCGATTATATATGTATAACAATAACTTCTTAATAAAGCTGCTATTATGTGAAGATGGAAATTGAACAATATATTATATTATATTACAATTAATTCTTAGACGGGATGAGCGAGCAGACGATTGCGTGCCACGTGGTGTATTTAATATTGCGAGGTTAACTCAACATTACGATTTATGGAGACAAATAACTAAATATGTCGGACGTCACGGGGATGGAAAAATGTTTAATTCTACCCTGCGTGTAGTCACATATGTATTGAAATACAGTTATCAGACGCCCTTATATTATGGATGTTTATTGTGCGGCTACTATAATATTATTATAAACGCGTGACAATGATTTGGACGATCATCCCTCCCCCGCAGTACCCGTCGTGAGTTAGTGCATATTTATTATATTATTATATCGTCTGCCAATGATTCCGTTCGACCACTTTAACGGATCATGAGGGTGAGCGTGATGATTGACCTGCTGCAGCATTACAATATGTTATATGTACGGAGTGAGTTGCCAAGCTTGCATTTCATTCCCCAATCGTCGTTTAATAACAAATAATTGTTCAAACTCCAGCTTTTGGAATTTCTAAGCAGATTGCTGGTACTAACAGTACCATATTTTCAAATATATACATGTTCATGCACTTGCTTGTACGATTTAGAAATTGTACTGTGATGGTGAAGGAGAACTTTATCACCCTTTGTATTGTTAATATTTCAAATCTAATGATTTTTTTCAAAAGTGTCGATTCACTTAGAACGCAATTTGAACTAGTTTATAGTTGTCGAGTTATCAAACTTAAAGTATTTAATACAAATTTATGCTATCTATGGTAATATTAGGGCGTATTGAAGTTAATTTAAGGGGTTATGATAAATCGAAAATTATAGTAACTTTAATTATTTATCTATTATAATGTACAATAAGATATTATATTACACATGCCGAATACCTGGGGTAATGGTAGTAGGCTTAAGATTATACACGGATAATTTGCCTTACTATTAACAAGGACTTTTATCCTTACCGTACCTATGTGAGTTTAACTGTATACAGAGTGAACCATTTAACGCAGGACAATCATTATTTCAAAAAGTATTAACATTTTTCAAATTTTTATTTTTTATATATCAAAATGTTTTAACTGTCTAACATTTTTAATACCCCCTATTATTTTAACCCTGCGAAACCACTGTAAACTTTTAATTTTTAAATGGCAACCTATGAATAAAATTTATAAAATTATTTATTGTTTTATGAATTTTAATATTATTACTTTAATTTTTGACTAATCCGTTGCTAAGATTTAGCCCCTCAAAGTTAGGTGTATTTTGTAGGTGCTATTGTATTTTTCATTTGTAAAGACCAGGTGTTACAACATATAATAAAAATTATGTTGTCCAAGTTCATAGGTAACCATAGTAGGGATCAAGGTGTATTGATATCTATAATAAATATTTATTTTCATACTAATAAATAATAATAAATGATAAGATAAGACGATAAGACATTATATCCTATCCATGTGTTTATTATCTTATATTTATGTGTGTAATGTAATAAGTGTTTATAAGCCACCCTGATTACTCTGATTCAAAGACTATTGATTTGTATGATTGATCAAAAATTAATAACGACCAGAGTAAACAAATACAAAATCTTTTCTAATATCGTTTTATTTTTTTATATCGCATTATTAAACTGAAATAAAAAATTCAAACGCAGAAGTTCTTAAAAAAAAGTTTTATGATTTTTTGCCAATAAATATAGGTGTTGCCATTTAAAAATTCTAAGTTGATTCATATTTATCATATGACAAAAAATTTGAACGTTTTAGGAATATTAATTATATGTAGATTTCATTAAATTTCAACATTCTTAGCAAAAAAAAAAAACTTAAAACTTTTCGAAATAATAAGTGTCTTACCTTAAATGGATCATCTTGTATATCAGGGGTGGCTAACTTGCGGTTCGCGTCTTATTAAAAAAAAAACCAATATTTACTTATTAACGACAAAATTATAAAAATTACAAAATGTATTTATAAACATTTTGGTTCTTGATATCACCGTATTAATCATTTAGCTGGTGGACGTATTCATATTAGCCACCCCTGGTATATACTGTATAGAACACTAATACACTGAAATCTCCTTTAACGGACACCTCTCAATAGCGGACACCTCCAAATAACGGATGGAATTTTTGGAACGGTGAAATGTGTACTCACTGTATTTCCCCTCTTAATAGCGGACACCTCCAAATATCGGACGACGTCTAAGCGACCAATAGTGTCCGGTAATTAGAGGTTTCACTGAATTTCGAATTTTAATGTCAACATTTTCAAAAAAAAATCATCTGACTATAAAAAATTACAGTAAAAATCGGGATGCAACTATAGGTTACATAATTTGAAAAAAAATTGTATCGTCTACACGGTATAAGTATTACGCTTCTTAAGCGCAGTATCGAAATCTTGTTAGTATCTAAAAATATTATGTGATTATAACTGTATACCCACAACCTAATATCAAAAATGACGAAAATCAGAATTCGCAGTATCATATAATTATTAAATTGGTGGACAAATCCAAAGAGGGAGGGGGGAGTTGAGTCGTTTAATCCATCTTATCCTATACATACTTATATATAATATACTATAGCTGTACCATTCGAGTAGGTATACATTACTATATCTATATATACGTATGCGATTGGTGTTTACAGAATCGATTTACCGGAAAAAGAACTTGTCGATTCGCATCTGCGGGGTTGGGGTCGTATTTGTATAATATATGGCAATAATAATCTCAACGACGAATCGCCCTAAATCCGTATACGCATCGCACGTCACTGCGTCTGCAGACTCGGACGCGCGTTTTAGTTAAATCAATCACGTGGACGTAACATTACGCAATTCCATACATACAGGGCGATTCTTTTATCATTTCCGCTCATGTTATATCAAAGACTATTAATGCTACAACATGGTTTCAAGTTATTACAAGACAACGCGACGGTTTAAAAAAAAAATGTTAAATTGATATACGATATTCATGGATAATAATATTACATAGTTTGAGATAAAATATAATAAATCGATATTTATGTCAATTATGTAAGAGTCACTCTTCGAGTAAAAATATAACATACTGGCTCATAGATTTTCGGGCAGCAGACAATAATTCGTTTGCACCAGAGGAAACTACCCAATATATTAGCCATCAGGGGTGGCCAATTTGCAGCTCGCGTGATAGTCGTATTCGGTTCGCGTCTCGTATAAGAAAAATAACCAATATTTACTTAATAACGACAAAATTATAAAAATTATGAAATGCTTTTATAAACATTTTGGCTCTTGATATATCTTTATATTTATCCATCGTGTGGTTCATGGACGTATTCATGTTGGCCAGCCATGCAAATCTGCAATATGTATTGTATGTAACAACATTTTCGCTAAATACTTCATATAATATTATACACCACGCGTATACACACAATAGTGTTATTGCGTATCTATTTATATATCATCGGTACATACCTACGTGAGGAAATTAATAAAAAAAGAAAAGAAAAAACATCGTTTTTTAGTTTTTAGGATTATTATTATTTTAGAGTCATCGCCGTCAATAATCATGACGCGGCGGATAGATATAATATAAAAGCAGGTACCTAATATTAATAATAATAATAAAATATTACAGTCGTCGCACGAAATAGCCGATCGTCGCAGTCCTTGTGCAGCATACCTATGCCACACCGTCCCGCCGCCGCCGCCGCCGCGTGTGTCGTATCATTGGTTCGACGATAGCTCCGCCTAAACGCCTAATTATACCTGCTCGACAGTAGCTGCTGCCGCCGCCGCACGTATACACATAATAATATTATATATTATACACAATACACACACATATGTATATAATATTTATATATATATATATATATATATATACGTAAACAGGTATGGCACGGTGGTATAGGTATACAATTTATGGGTAGGAAGGTACACACACAGATGCGTGTCGCGCGCTAACCCACCTATATATACATGTATAGAAATACGCGTTATATCGCCATACGCATCAATCGACCGGTAGTTATAAAGTATATACATTATTTTTATTTTTATTTTTTTTTTCGCATTTTATTTTTCCTCTCCCGTCCATCGTTCTCATTGCGCGAAATTCCTCACGAATATATGCGTGTGCGCTGTGGATTAAATCCGCCCGCGAGAGCGCGCCCGAAGAGGACTGAGAGGATAATATTCGTACTTAATTGTGTGCGAATTTCCATATACGCTACTCGCTCCCCCGCTCGACCTTCCACCACAATACCCATATAGTCGGCAGGGCGTATTATAATGGTCACGAGACACGATCGAGATGCACACGTACATTATATACAGTAACATACTAACATACGTATAATAATATGTGTAGCAACGGTGTGTGTCGTGTGTGTGTGTGTGTGTGTGTGTGTGTGTGTGTGTGTGTGTGTGTGTGTGTGTGTGTGTGTGTGTGTGTGTGTGTGTGTGTGTGTGCACGGGTCACGCGACTGCACCGTAGAGACTTCAACGAGATTTTTCTGAACGTCTATCGGTGATCGATGACGTCGAATTTAATATTTTAATGTCGTTGAAATATTATAAAAATTTATATCATCGTAGATTAAGTTATATGTTGTTAAATTTTATAATATGGTTTTATTAAAAATCACAGATTATCATAATGTTAAATGTAAAAATTTATACTTAATTCGCTTAAACACATATCTATTATTGTCTTTCTAGGTGGTTTTCAACGAATATTATATTTTAATAACATCTATTATATAGTATACCTATTACCTACCCGACGAAAGTTACATTATAAAAAAATATTTCATCTACATGGGGGCGACCGTGATTTTAAGGGGTAAAACGGCCCGGTACAAAAAATAAAATAAAAATATTTGCTGTTACGTCTGATCTGAAATTCTGCACCAACACGCACGCGTTTTATAATATATTTATATATATAGGTGACCGGACGGGATGATTATCGATCCCAACGTGAAAATAACTGCAAGTCGTGTCGTCGTGATGGTGTAGCTGATGTCATAAATTATATATATAATGCACATTGGCGCGCGCGTCACTAGCTGTAGATAATAATACACCACAAGCATACACCCCCGCGGGTTCAGTACAGACCGAGGACAATTATTACTGTTGCGTATAGTTATAATATAATAATACCATGTGTTGTTATATATAACTAGTCTGCAGAGAAAGTTAATGATTTTTAAGTTTTTTAATTGAGATAAGTCGAGTTTGATAATTTAAAAACTTTATATAGTCAATATAGTTATGCTAATTTTTTTTTACTCAGTTAAGTTAAAAGCTATATGAAAACTCGATATATATACTAACTTAAGGTATTATTGTTTTTTTATGTTTTGATCTATAAATATAACCAGTTATAGATAGTTTAAATTAATAAAAAGTAAATTATGTGCAATTTATGTGTATGAATAAAAATTGTATTTTATTTATTATTTAATTATTTATAAATTTAAGATATAGCTAGGCGTATTGAATTCGATTAAAAAGTAACTAGTTATTTATTAAACATGTATAGCAATAAAAATCAATTGAGTTAAATTAATGAAAACAAATTTGAAAATCAAGTCAAAGATTTATAATTAACCTAAACTAACTCGTTTTATAATGATAGTGAATCAGAATCACGTATTTTGTTGATTTATCGTTTGTACTTTTCATTTTAAAACTCGATAGTTGGAGATGAGATATCAATTTACAGGATTAGTGCTTAGGGTGGATGTAACAGTACTATTTGATAAAGATAGTAATATTTGCAACGGAAATTTGTTAAATAGAACTGTTACACCTTATATAGTTATGTTTCATATTTTTTTTATGGCTGTCTGAAGCATTTTGCTTGGATTACTTCGATTCCAAGTATATATACGTATAAGAATAATGTGGAGTCTAAAATAAAGTTGCGATACTCGACAAGTCGCCCAAATGAGGTTAGTGCGGAGGGGAGGAAATACTTATAAATGCATAATACACATTTCATTTAATTTGTTTTCGTCGATTTACAGATGATGAATGCGGGAAGTAATTTTATGTGCCAAACACGTTAAATCTATAATAATATTATGTGAAATAATTTTTATTTATGATAAAATATGTTATGAAGTTATGACGGCTATAAAAACATATTAGGGTTACCAGGTATTTATTCAGCAGAGGGTGGGTGACCCACCCGCGGTAAAATCGCCACCTCTATAAGATCTGCGTATGAAGAAGTTCGTTATGTATTTAAAATACACATTTTTATAATAATATTATACATAAACCAGTTTAAAACTATACACGCTCGCGCACAACTTCGCGGCGCACGTGATTTATATAGTTTTATAAAATGATAATATTATGCATCAGAAATAATTAATATTTTACACGTATTACACTATTATAATATTATATACAGTTATTAATCGTCGACGGTTCTTAATAGGTTCTAATCATAAACATTATGAATAGCCGCACAAGCGAACAAATGAGTATTATACTTATTATTACACACATTTAAACATATATATATATTATATATAGGTACCTATAAACACGCGTGCCACGTAGCGAGTATCATATAGGTAATATTATAATATTATATTGAATTTGGTTAATTCGCCTCGCCGTCAGATGTTTGACGTGTTTAAATACTGTTGCTGCACATCACAGCACACGCACGATAATAATTAAATATTAGTAGGTTCCACCGGTTCCAGCTATATAGGTACCTTATATAATATTATTATACTCGCTGTGTAACCGCAGTCACGTCCGTCGCTAAGTAGGTATACGACAGAGTCGATTGATTTACGATTACCCGTCAGCTAGTTATGTGTAAAGTATTTGATTAAAAGTATTGACAATTTTTCCGATTATATTCCGATGCGTATTATAGTATTTCGAATTTGACCCATTTGTGTTTTAAATATAGGTAGGTATAATAATTGTAAACATTTTAGATGCGAGCTTAACATCGTAAGATACTTTGATGGGGAATAAAAAAGATAAACGGGGGAGGGGGGAGGGTACTTAGAGACATTTTGCGAAATCCACAAGGTTAGCGACTTTCCCCTTTACCACCCTCACCCCTTGAAGATGTCCCTGGTTCATATTTTCAAAAGTTATACGCGAACATAACATTATAATATGTACCTATACCTACCCGATAAATAGGCAATATTATTTTAAGCATGTCAAAATTACCACGTCGAAGTGACGTATTAAAAATCTGGCGCCGAACCATATCTTAATGTATATCTTTAGGTATAGCCTAATGTAATTCGGGACCTGAGTACCCAAAAAAAGTACAAAATATTTGGATTTGTGACCCCAGTACCTTTACACCCAATGAGTGCATAAAATTTAATTTTGTGACTGGATTCTATAGAGCAGTCACACGTCTGTATATGTGAAATTTCTGCGACGCAAATTCCGGTCCTAAAGACAATGGCCTGAAACTTTAAACATATATTATACTAAAATGTATGACGTGTAATGACGATGTTATAAACATGACGCAGCACACGGTTATAAAGTTTCACGTCTTGTCGCATAGTGTTATACACAACTTGAACATAATAATAATAATAAATTATTATTATTATATTGTATTGTAGTCGTATCGTGTCCGCCGCCCGTCACCGTGGTGTGATATATAATATTATTATATTGTGTTTGACACGCGCGATATTATAATAGAATAGAATATTATAAACCGTTATTATTCCGTCGAGCCTTGGAACCCACAAAGTATAATTATATAATATGATAATTTATAATATTCCCACGCGGCGTCTGAAAATCGCGAGCTCAGTTGTACGGTAGGTATACTATATAGGCAGAATATTATACAGAAGACACAACTTTCCCAATATATATTAATCTTGGTACTTAGAACATAAACATTGATTTATAAATTATTTTTCAAAGGCTCTAAGAGCCTAGTAAAATTTATGGGAAAAAAATGTTTGTAAAATAAAAAATCATGCAGTTAAGGCTTAAAATATATGTAACAGTCCAACGATGAACATAATAAATCATATTCAATTAAATACATTTCATTATGAAACAATATTTCAATCGATAGTGTTTCTATTTTAAGACGTTATTATATACATTTCGTATTTAAAATACATTTTTTATGTGTTCGATTTTGAGTAATAATTATAGGAGTACCTATTGCAGTTATGAGCTCAACATTCTAAACGCAGAAAATTAAACTAAATGAATCGGATAAAATTGTAAAAAAAAAATAGTCGCCTTCTATAGGACTAATCCATGAGGTTACCATTGTATACCTAATACCTATTAGTACGTATGTATAATGGTTGAATAAAAAAGATTTGATGGATTTTTCCTGATTCAACCAGAAAACAAAGTTGAATGTAAAAAGATTTATTTATTTATCTTATTTCGTCGAGTAAAAACTATATACATATACATATAGATAATAACGGACAGTAGCGAAATATGAACGCTAATCACTTGAGAACTCAGTGATAAGATTATAAAGTTTTTTTTACCCCAGAATATGGGGCACATTATTTTTTCAACGGCAATACTACTATTAATGTATAAATAAAATTATAATCATAATAATTTCAATATTAGTTTTACGTAAATAATTATAATAGTATTAACTTTTAGTTACCAGCTATACGTATCAGTAATTTACAGGGTCGTCTAGGGAAACGGAAAAATGTGAAAGAATTCTAATAAAAGTAAAAAAAAAAAGGTTTTACAAGTTATATTATTAAAAACAAAAAGGTAAATTATATGTCATTAAGAGTCCCAAGGTTAAATTTATTTTATTTTTTAAATAATGTCCGTATACCTATAGATGTTGTCCATTCGTATATACATATGCATTCCTGAAATCGATCGCTGACATAATATGTGTTGTAGTGTTGAAATTCCTGGCGAGCCGCAGTCACACTGTCGCCATTTTTGTAAAACGCATCTAAAATTATCAAATAACAAGCATTAAAAAAAACCTCCAAAAATCTTCATTATAAGTATTAAAATAAGCAATTAAAAATCTTTAAAACAACTAATTATGAGATTTAAAAAATGATAAATCCCTTTCTACTTAAAAGTCTAAAAAATAAAAATAACATCATAGTCTCCCCTTAAGAGTTCCCATATCAAATGAGGGTCATATTTTGATGCAAATACAAAAAATTAAGAGACTGATTCATTTAGCCTATGTTTAAAATAGGTGCACCAAAATATAAAGTTTATCGAAGTCTTTTTAAATTTACAGATATGTAAAACTAATAACTATTGATAAATTATAGATTTTACCGTGTTTTATTAAAATACGTTTAGAATCGTAATTTAGAACGGTCACATCGAGCTTTCTTTGATTTGTAGATAGATTAAGTATTGAATATTGGAAATGTATTTATTCAGTTTAGAAAAATAAATAATTTAACTATACAGTAGAACCTCGATTATCCGTGTTTGCGATTAACCGTGCTCACTCATCCAAAAATTTAAAAATAAGTATGGACTGTAGATATATATGTAGTTATAATCTACCCTGAAAACCCCGGATGGTCAAATTATTGTCTACTATCTACCACCTAACGTAACTTCCATAATACAACCAATGGATCAAGGCGTGATTTCCTGTTTGAAACGAAGGTACAAAAAGATTTTTCTCCGTTATCTTTTGCAAGAAGATTGTTTTGATTCGATGAGAGAACTTTTGAAAACGTGGACGATAAAAGATGCCATTTTTGCAGTATGTAATGCTTGGGAAAATGTACCTGCAACTACGTTAAGACTTACTTGGGCGAAAATTTTGAATCAAGACTATGATGACGAAGAAAGTATCGAAGATACGGTCGATAAGGATATAAAAGCTTGCAGTCTTGATCTAGCTACATCTATTCCAGATTTCACTAATGTTGATGAAGACGATATTGTTGATTGGCTACAAAAAGATCTTGAAAAAATACAGACAAGCCAAGCAATGGAAGCAGTTGATGTCCTCTTGAACTTCTGCGAACAGGAAAATTTTGACTTCCATGACGTTATTGGCTTAGGAAAAATTAGAAGTGAAGTAAGGAAAATTATTTCAAACCAAAAAAAAACCAAGACTGATAAATTCATATTTTAAGCCCTAATGACTTGTATAAAATTATTGCATGTACATTATTTATATTTCTAATTATAATTGAATCAAATTTTTAAAATTTCATTATTATAAAATTGTACCTATGTATTTGTAATTAAAATTAAATAAAAAATGTCATTATTATAAAAAGTCTCGATTAACCGTGATTTTCATTTATCCGTGTGACCCCCCTCACCATCATTACCCCGGATAATCGAGGTTCAACTGTATTATATATTTATGTACCCTGCAGGCTTCCAAATAAAATGTCGGGGCTCGGTTCTAAATGTTTTTGGGGACGCTATACAAAACTATTCCAATAAAATACAACTCATTATAATAGCCATAAAAGTGTCCCTTACATAATTCTTACTTAATATTATATTATGATATATATATTTAGTGAGTATAATTATTAATTTCTATCAAAATTTCAAAATTTCAAAAATCACAAATTCATTTCAATGGGCCCCAAAAATAGTCCCTGTCTAGAACTCTATAGGTCCAATAGCCCTCCTTTGTGTGCAACGTATGCACTTATACCTACTCTGAATATGCTCCGTATTGTCTACTGCTACTCCCAAAAAACTTTTTACGTCGATTGGATCGCAGTCCCGCATATCTGAAATTTTAGTAGTTAATACTTAATGTCTTAATGTGATATTAATATAATAGTGGAATTTTTTCTTTTAAATTTAAATTATTCTTTTTAAATTATGTATTATACTGGACAATAGTTGTAGCTTATTGTGTATTTTAATTGAAATTGTATGAAACATTAAAATACGTTAGGTAACCGGAAATTTATTAGGTACGTTCCCAGAGTGAGCTTTTCTTGTTTTTTTGAATTTATTTCACATAATATAAAATATGTTTGTTTATTATTGAACATCGAAAATGTATTTAATAATTTTTTTAATGAATATTATAATATAATATATTATATAACATTTATTGTTTACACACCTAGCCGTGCTAGCCTGAACAATGAACACCGTACCTAACTGTCTACGCTATTATTTCTGTTCTCAAAAAAAAAAAAAAACTGTGCACATATATTGGACCGCAATCCCGCTAGTTGTGATAGTATTGATTATAATAATATATAACATAATAGAACTACACAAATACACAATAATATAAGCTCGTCCCACACTCGTTCATTCCTTTATTTTATTATTTCTACGGATACATCGCGAGTTTAGCGCGTACTGTGCGATAAAATTTCAAATAATAATAATTTAATAATAATTACTTATATTAATGTAACATTGCATGTATACAAGACGTCTCCGGATACACAAGAAATTATAAAATATAAAACCTTATCTAATAACAACGCAGCTATTAATATTATTATAGGTATTTTTCCTCACATATAGAACGCGCATACCTATCTATAATCCACTCGAGTCGATATTGGGAGGAGTTTTGGAGACGACGTCATCCCGAACAATGTGAAATATTATTACCTATGTTTTTTAAGCACATTTTTACGCCCGTGAACACGCGCGCGCGCTCTCTTAGTTTTCGGACCACGTGACACGACGACAGTGTGGGTAAACCTCTATATTATCATATAATATTGTACACGTTGTTATATTATTATTATTATTATTATGTGTATATAATCGTCGTTATTATTCGTGTGCATAGTTATTATAAATATTGTTAAGTAATAATAATAATAATAAAACTGGATAAGTGGTGCTCTGGGGTGGTGTGTGAGTAGGTAGATAGGTGTACGTACCTATTATAAAATATACCAGACATCGTGTAGCCAGCGGATTACAAGAGACCGCGCGCGCGCGACCACTTAGGTATGTACTTACAAGTAGGTATAAAATATACCACTCACGTATATATATAGTATACGTGCTTTATATTTTGTCCTATACGGATCCAATTAGGAGACTACGCGACCGTCGCGCATATAGCAATATTATATAGACCTAAACAACGCGCGTTTACGATATTTTATACGCTAATAATATATATATATATATATATATATATATATTTATTTTTGTTGTAATAACAGGTTCTAAAATTTTGACGTTGGGTCGAAACGGAGATAGGAACAAAAAAAAAAGAGTTTTTTAACATCACCAGAGCATAACGCGCTTGTGTGTGTGTGTGTCTAATTGTTGTGGAGGCAAAAAACGAAAACATCGGAAAAAAAATCCAAGACGCTGTTTTACGGTCGGGTCAGCGCTGCAGCCGTTGGCGTTTGCGACGACGAAATACCAGAGCTATACATATTAATATATAATACCGCAGCAGGTATATGAATATGTACCAAGGTATACCACGCGTTCCCACGACACAGCCCCGCCGAATGGCGTTCGATGCGATGTTAAAATTAAACACCGTAACTCTTTTTTCCCCTCTCCCGGCGCGTTTGCATTTGGCGTAAAATGCCAACTCAACCTGCTCCTCCTGCACCTGCGGCTCACTACTTGGGGTGCGTTATTGCAGGTTCGACCTCCTCCATTTGGCGATAAAAAACGACGTTTTTTTTGTATTATGTGACGTTGAAATATCTAGATCGATATATCGTAGTAATATTTTATACGAAGCTCGTATAGATAACAATAATATACGGTTATGTGCGCCACGCGGCGGACAATAGCCACGACGATTGCATTTATAGACATTTTGGTATGTAAATACTACAGTTATTCATAGGAATAAATTTGAGTCAGGGGGATGAGGGACCTTAGTCTCTTAAATATTTTCGAAACCCCTCAAAGTATTTCCTGGGCGATTGTAAACTCTCTCGATGGTAAACTCTCCTGGGTCTACTCCAGTACTACCTGACAAAAACGTGTAAACTTTCCCGGGTTTATTCCTGTACTACCTAACGAAAATATGTAAACTCTCCCAGGTCTATTCCTGTAATACCTGATGGAAACATGTAAACTCTCCTGGGTCTAGTAAAAATCATAAAATAAATTTAATTGACATTCAAGTTGCGTTTAAAAATAGTCAATGGCAGTCAATCATATATAATAACAATATAAATAATTAATGTCTTTAGCTGCTATGAGCTATAATATTATAGTCAAAATACAATAAAAAATAAAATTTCGAAAAATCTAATATACATATAAGTTTCTTTTAAAAATAGTCAATAATAATAATAATAATCATGACATAAGTTACGAATACAAAATATACGTAAAAATGTTAAAATTATTGTATTTTTTAATAAGAACATACAGATTTTAAAAAAGTTAAGGAATCTATTTTTTTTTCTAAAAAAATGTTTTAACATTTAAAACAACTCGGGAGAGTTTACATACCTACTTCCTATAAGTAACTACGAGTATAAAGTTAACCCGGGAGAGCTTGCACATTTACTTTAGGTAAACATAATTTTGACCCAAGAGAGTTAACTATTTTTAAAAATCGGGAGAGTTAGCACCGCCCTATTTCCTAACTTGCAGGCCTATAACATGGTAATAAGTATGTTAATACGCGTGTTAATTTATATATCCAGCGCTCTGATTTCACCAAATTTACGCCCGTACGACTAATGATGTGTTGCTGTTAACATTTTTGGTAAATTATTCATAAAAAATTGTTGAAAAGACCCAACAGCAGTTGGCGCGGGGAAACATAAAAATTCTGCTGAGCATAATGTAACTGCACTCATCATGATATGCGTTTTCAAACACTAACAGCACATAATACGTATACCTATATATCACCTTAGAATTTATATAGCTAATGGCAGGTACATTGTGTATCAATCCAATAATCCGTGTTTGTAAATCTAACTGTAAATCTCGACCAGGATCACGGTTACAACCTCGTACAACCCAATACCCGGTATCAAACTTAAATCGACCAGGCAACTTATAACCTAATCTAGTACAAATAATACGTGTAGTCTGTTACGAATATTTATTTTAATTGGTTCAGATTTTCATACAATTGTATACGGTGGACATCTTGTTAACGTACAAATAATAAGCCAATGTATTATGTATTAAATTATCATGTTGTTTATCTATGAACTTGACGGTATAACACAAAGATGATAAATTCAACTAATTGGGTTCCGGAGACCTGCAAGCATATAATTGTGCTTATACCAATATTTTCTTTTACTTGTTCAAATTCTGATTTTTGGAATTTTGAAGTATAATTAAGGACCTGCACATTTTAAAATATTAGAAAAACATACTTAAATTACTTCCATGCGATTTAAGGCTTGTCCTGTGAGGCTGTGGCAATGAAAACTTTTTTTTTACAAATAAAAACCATCCTTTTAATTATAAACTGTTGAGCTGATGATTTTCTCAAACATTTAATGTAATACGTAGGTATTTTAAATAGAAACTTTTTCACGTGTTACACGTGTTCTCTAAATTGTTGAACAAACGGTATATAACACAGAATGCTGAAAATCTGCTACAGTGGCTGATATCACGCGAAAACCAGAAATTAATTATGTCAAAAATAAATTTTTTTTTAAAATTTTATATGCGGTTTGAAGATAATTATTGTTTAGTTATAAAATTTTAGCCAATTATACATTAGTTTATCCTTGTAATAAATAAATATATTTTTTTAACTCACCTTTAAAAAGTATCACTCTTTTTTTCTTTACTTAATTTTTATTACAAGTCATTATCTATCTTTTCTTATTTTTTCTTGTCACCAAGTTTAGTTAGGCAACTCTTCCTCTCCGATGCTAAGAGGTTTCACCTCAGTGAATAGCGATACTAGTTTTATATTTTTGTGTACAATTTCCTGCACCTAGCTGTGCAACATTTAACCTAGAAAAAAACATTTATTATTATTACTATTATATTGCTCTTTAAAGCGTCAACGGTCGATACCGATTTGCATAGTATAATATAGCAACTATTAAAATTTTTTTAAAGCGATTTTAACCTATGGTGGAAATAGTTATTTTAACACTGGGCTGAAGTTTATATACCTATTAACTAATCGATTCAAAATATTTTCGAAACAGGTCTCCTAATACCTTCGGGTGGGTAGTAATAATATGAAATGGTGATTAAGTATACTAAGTATATAACGATTTGCACAAGCGTCCATCACACATTCTGGAAAATAACGCACACGATACCTACGTGCGACGAAATATAGTTTGCAAATAAAATATTTATAATACATTTTGTGCAGCACAAACATCCGTTTCGGATACGAAAAAATATAAAATATTTACAACGCACTGCTGTGTTGAACGGTGTATATATAAGTACTGCAGAGAATATTAATTATGGGTGTATATACGGGGTGATCCATTTAGACACACTAATTTATTTCAAAAAACAGCTGCAACATCGTTTTTTTTTTTTACACATAATTACTAGACGAAAAGGATTTTGAAAAAAAATTATATTTTTTACCATCAATTATTTATCATTATAATTTTTTAAAGTTTTTGTTGTCTTTTTGAATGACAACTATTTACATTTTCAATTTCACATTCTGAACTAGAAAATTATTCGTAATATTAAAAACTATAAAAATCTAATCTTAGATAAAAAGTGTATTAGTATTACCACCTGATACGAGTACGTATTTAAAGTTTAGATGAGCGGAACAGTGGACCTGCATTTTGCGAGGAATATACCACCAGTATATACACCTGCAGACTACAGTATACTACTCCACAACTCCACTCATAATAACTTTAAATGATTTTGTTTAAAAATTTAAACGTATGTTTTTATAGATCGACGATATATTCTCCAAAAAAATATTCTGCTTTGCAGTATTAAGGAATTAAAAATGCGAATGTTGTCATTAACATAAGTAAGTAATTATTAAACTGATGATGCGCCGCGTGCATTCGTCGAACTCTACAAAATGGCTATCTTAATTTTTTTTGGAAATAATTAAATAAAAAAATATATTTTTAATTTTTTTACAAAAACATTAAAATAAATTAAAAAATTATATAATTGTAGTTCTTAATTTCTTATCCCCGTGAATCTTATTATAAAACCAAAATTTTAATATTTCCATTATTTCGTGAGATATCAAAGTGGGTAAATCCTCGTGGGACACCTATAGCTGTGTATGCAATATTCTATTGTTTTTTTTTTTTAATCGATCGGTTTTCGATATGGTGATTATGGTGTCGGAGTTGTATATTCAATGACACTGTATACGCAGCATGGAAACGGCTATAGCAGGATATTTTTTCGTACATTTTTTGGAGGTCATACACGAGGCGCAAAAAACGTGCGTGCCGATAATATTTGTTAAATTCGATATTGGACGTGTATAATATATAATTATTTAATACTATTTTGAGTACACTCGCGGCCCGCCATAAATTTTTTATATTATTCGGGTTATATATGTGTAAAGCACTAAAGCCGTAAAGGTATAGAAACAATATGATAGAATGTACAATATACCCACACGGTA
Organism: Diuraphis noxia; assembly: GCF_037042655.1. Classification (NCBI taxonomy): domain Eukaryota; kingdom Metazoa; phylum Arthropoda; class Insecta; order Hemiptera; family Aphididae; genus Diuraphis; species Diuraphis noxia. Next base: position 4,977,533 of record NW_028301715.1, on the reverse strand, counting down.
AAAAGATCGTTATCATTACAATAGTAGAAATATTATATTGTCTATAATTACTTGCGTTTAGTCATTATTTTTAGCTGATATAACGTCGCTGCAGTCACGGCAGACGATTTTTTGACAACTACGTTTTTTTTTTCGAACAAAAATTATAAAACCAAAAATAAATAAAACTACAACGTGCAAAGTGCGTTAAAACTTAAATGTAAACTTCAATATTATGTTAAATATCCAATGGATATCCAAAGTTAAAAAAATCCATCTGAAAGGACTATAAAATAAATGAAATAAACCGACCGATTAATAATGAAATTAAATAATAATTCGAGTATATATGTGATTGTCAAAATAATGTTTATCATGTATTTTAATTTTATTTCCTGTATATAGTATATAGGTATATATGTATTATATATTATTGATTATAATATAGGTTACCTACTTTGTTATCATTTATAGATAGGTAATGCAGTAATTGAATTTGGCTCTATTAGTAACAAATAAACATTTGTTTTATGTATTGTATTAGACAACAATAATTTAACAATAACAGATAACAGTTTATAAATTATAAAAATATAATATTTCAATACGTATATTATTATCAATTTTTTTTTGGCTACTTTGGTTTTTTGACATTATATAGAATATTAGACATTATTTTTTTTCAATACCGCGAAAACTCGATATGAAAATTCGATATGTTGTCAATTGTGATATATTACATGATTATTGTTCATACGCTTCTTCCACATAAATTGACATCAGGTATATAAAACATTTGTAACAATGGTTATACATTTTTAATAATTATTTAAAATTAAAAACAGAAACGGCGTGGTGCTGCAATCTATTCGGGAAAGTAGTTATTTACAATTAGCAATATTATTCTATCTCATTAATATATTATTGTATTAAACTTGAAACGAACAAAGTTCCCAATAAAACAACGACGTATTATATACAAATATATTATATTGAAATTCGTCTACGGCGAGTAATATAACTCAGAAAGTGACGGCTATCGTTTTATTTTATTTTTTTATTTATATAAGTATTCAATTTAACAGACCGAATAAATTAGTTTACGTCGTGCAGGTTTGCGGAATCCACAAAATAGCCGTGAACAGCACTACATTATGCTCATCCAAATTATATATGCAAGCACCACCATCACCACTATCGGTGTCGAAAATCCTCGAATCATCGATAACACAAAATATATTTTTATCAACTAAAATCCCGAAATCTGGTTCTCCGGAGTGGATCACTTATTAACCACATTTTAAGACCCGCGCGATAACTCCTTCGAGCGTATTAAATATTTATATATATTATAATTTACAATATATAATAATATGACAAACATTCGAATCGAATTTACGCCAATTTTTTAAAATATACTTCGATGTACCGAAAATACAATCACGTGCACATTGTTTTAGAAAAAAATAGTTTTGCGGTACGGTGGAAGTCAAGACTTGAGAACACATCACATTGAGTAAGTGATGGTAGGTCAAACATATCCGGTTATGTCAAAAAATAGTTTTGAGTAAAAATTCTTTTTTTTTCTGATTATATTACTATTGCAAGTGCTGTCCGATTTTCAATTTTCGATCTCCCATCATATTCTATAGTACAAACTTGATCCAAATCAGAAACCTTCCTCTAAAGTTTTGAAGCACCGAAGCATTTTTTCTATTAAATGTACGATCACTATGATCACAAAAACAAACCACACACACACTACATCGTTGTATAAACCAATACGTTTATCACTCTGTTCAAAATGTATATAAAAAAAAGTCATTAAAATATATAGTGACATAATTATGGTCAGATCCACACGCGGGACAAGTCTTTCGTGCGAATATCATGAAATAATAAATGGTGTAGATCACAATATAATAACGATGCGGAAAATGACAACACGATAGATACAATATTTCGTCAGCTCGACCGCCGCAGTCGGTATTCCTATATTATAATAATAATATTATTGGTTGCTTTTATTAATATATATCAATTATAATAATATATTGTGTATGCATAAAATAACAAACCAACGTACCGCCGCGGAGTATGGTGGTTAGTGTTACGGACTGATAATTTCGGTATTTTGCGATGACACAATCTCGCGTGTCGTAACAATGATTGTGATTATAATTGTGTTTTGTAAACCATACTCGGGCTGTCTAGTGCACATTATTATACATATTCTATAGATACGTATCACTAAATAAAAAACCTTTATAACGCGTATTTGGACCAATCGCAAATCACGTTTTTTTTAAATGAATTCGTTATCGTTTGTGAGTTGATGGAATACAACACCGCCGCTCGCAGGATACAATATTATACGTACCTATATACGGAGCGATCCATTTGAACACTATTATTACTACCGTGCTCACACATTTTCAGTATCGAAAATATTTGTAGTTTATTGGAAAATTGCATGCAGCTCCAAGTACCTAACACTTAATTATAAGACGTAATTACCTACATGTTTTCAGTTAGTGTAGTTTTTTTACACTAAAATAACTAAGTTTTTTTTATTAGGCATTTTAGACAGCTAACTGTAGTTTAACAGCTAATGTTGTATTCTAAAAACGTCAACAAATATAAAATACATAAGTAGGTATATAAATTATATATTTTCATTTTTTAACGTAAGTCTAAATATTTCAAAGTTAGGTATTGAAATTTTAACTCAAAATTCCGTGTTGGGTTCTTCTGTGCTCAATACATACTGCCACTGCAGTTTGAGGACTGTGGATTTTTTATGTATTCAAAATTCTTGACGATAACATCACACAACAAAGTATAGTAAAAATAAATTTCGTAAATGCATAAGGTTATTTCTGTGTATTGTTTTTCGTCCAATTCTTCGACGGCTATCCGACAGTCTTCAATAAACGGATACTTCACCACCTTGGCGACAAGTCTTCCACGACTCTCGTAGTAGCTATTCACCTTATTGTAATACATGACAGCCGACGACTCGACCTGCTGCAGCAAATCAAGAATGTTTTTTTGGACGGATACTCCGAAACTGTTTCCGTCTTCAATTTTCGGTATCGATAACGTTATCCAAATTCTTATCGAACGGTTGTCTCGGACTAATTGCATGATGCTGGGTTTAAAGATTTCGACGATTTCAGTCACATTTTTATTGGACGGCACGAGCATTAGTCGTGGTGCTGGAATCGTGTCTGCAAGTGGAGTTTCTCCCTCATCGGCGCAACTAATTGTACTGTTTTCTGATTCGGCGATTGCAGTTCCGGGCACTTCAAATTTGTAGTTTATAAAATTTGACGTATACGATTTTCGGGCGTGTTGAGCAATTCATAAAAATGTATTATTCGTTCAGGAAATGTTTGCAAAACAACATTTTCCGCGTCAGCCTTAAGTTTTTCGTGAAATTCCTCAGTCTTCGTAGAAGCTTCAGCAGTCTGCAGCGCCATGGTGGTCCTCCGCGAATGAACGATTTGGCAACCGCTATGTAGATTGTATTCAGATCAATATAGAATAATTGGATGGACACGAGTCAAAAAAGTAATAAATTATCTCACGATGGTAGCTCAAGTAAATAGATTAATATTTAATAGAAAAAATTAATCACCGTGAGAAACGCGCAGATATTATATTGTTATATAACAAATTGTTTTTTTTTTCATTTATTTAGCAACAAAAATTAACAGTTTGAATGACGAAATAAATAATGGAGTAAGTGTAGATAATATCTACTTTATTTACTTATCAATCAATTTATCATCTATTTGGTTTGGTTTAATTGTCAACCATTTGGCCGGATATTTTATCGCTTTTTTTCTTAAGGCTTTTACCATCTGACGCTTTACTTCTATAATAGTGGTAAACCTACTGGTATAGAATCATCAAAGAAAGATAATGCAGCAGTTTCTTCGGTTTAATACCACAAGTATTTTTTTTTTAATTATCCCGCGGCAACTAAGGCCATTGGGAAGTAGGTAGTACTGTAGGTTGTTATGGAACTGAAAGTTGGTTTTACATGTGGGTGAGAGTTTTTGGCAGAATTTATATTGGGGCACCAGTAGGTTTCTGCCATGCCCCGGAGTGGGGGATGGCGGCACTTGTTCTCCGGACACCGTGACTTGCCCGGAGAAAAATGCCGCCCGATGGTCGAGGATCGAACCCGGTCCGGCTGAGCCACAGCCGACGAGGTAGACCACTCGGCCACCTCGGCCCCCTATATTATTATTGTGGACATTAAATTTGTATTGTGATTATTATGTTGCCAGTGATAAAATGAAGGCAAATATATATCAAATTAGTTGATGGAAAATTTCATACGGGAATTTTGGAATTTTGTAAAATTATTTTAGCCTGCACTATAATAATTAATAAGTATGAAAAAATACTTTAATAATTGTGTTTTCTTACAGTCAAGTCAATATACTTCACGAACCATTGGAGATATTAAAAAATATCATATTATAATTATAAAAATTATAGGCAAATTTACTTCAAAATATATAATATAAAGAATGTCGATATTTCTCAAGGTTAACGAAATATTTATGGAAATGTGGAAAATATTGAAAAATTTATGGAGTTCAAACTTAAATTATAAATCGGCACGGGTTAACCTTAACCGATTGGTTTCAAATTTTTTGAAGTTATTTTTTATACATATACGCACACATTTAGGGGGTGAGACCAGAAATATTAGGATATTTTTTTTTCATCATATATACCTATATAGTTAAGGAACACCCTAGTAGATATACTACAAAAATTTTGGATCCATTAGGTATTCGACTTCTTAAAAGCCATGCTGCAGTTAAATTAAATTCTTACTTGAAATATTTTTGCTTATCAAAAGTTAATTGTTTAGCGTCAAATAAATAGTTTCTGGAATTAAGCTGTATAAAACACCTAAAATAAATCAAGGGTAAAAATATTGTTCTATATGATATGTTAAAGACTTATTATCCGTATATGATGTATATAGGTGCTTATATATTATAATGTACATACATCATTTAATATACACAAAAAATTGTCTTATAAAAATTTAGTGCAATCGGTTGGAATACTAAAACAGATATTACTCCTGCATAGGCGCTGCAAATAATGTATATACCGTGTGTTCATCAATTTAGGGAACATGAATTTCTCGACCGGATTAAGTTGGAATAAATCGAATTTTTATTTACAAGCTAGGGGTATAAAACCATTTATAATTATTTATTATTGGTTACTCTTTGAATATTTTTACGTATACAGTTGTAATCAATTTTAATTAAATAATTTTATATCTATATTATGTTAATCTTATTTATAACACGTATATAAAAAAAAAAAAAAAAAAACGTAAAAATATTCAAAAAGTAACCAATAATAAATAATTATAAATAGTTTTATGCATTTTATAATGAATTTTAAAAATGTATTATTTATTAAAATTTGAATGGCTCTCATTCAGTCAATTTTGGTTTTAGAGCCATGGTTAATTGGTCAAAACTACTTATAAAAATTCAGTCTATCCGAATTTGGTATCAAAAATACAGGTCGCTATTTAAAAATAATAAGTTGCGTTGCGTAGTATGCGCATACCGAGAGGGTTAAAAATTTGAAATTTATCTGAAATTTAATTACAGATTTATCTGTGTATTTATACACCACTATAGCTTGTAAAAAAAATTTGATTTATTTCAATATAATCCGGTCGAGAAATTCAGTGTTTCCTAAATTGTTGAACACTCGGTATATATATGTATATATATTTTTTAAGGTGGGATACAACAAGTTAGAGTGTGCTAGTGTCCCGGTTATCTCACTATTTCCATCTATGGATTACTCGATCCGTATTGATGATAGATATTATATTATAAGTTATACGATTGTAATTTATATTTTAATAATTATTATCGATATGTATTACAATAATATGATCACTGTACGTAAGGTATTTTTTTATTACATGGTGAGCGTTTTGGATGAAAATTCCTTCCAAACGTTCATATCACATCGCTTTATTGTATATTACATAAGAACTTGATATATAGAAACATAAACCTTCCCTCATCACCATATTTGTCGTGGTAAATTTCAAAGACCAGCATAGATACATTTCAAACGGATTTTATAATTAGAATATATATGAAATTAATAACTAATAATATAATATTGTTATTAGACAGGTTGCTGCGTATTGTTCTGATATTATATTATGACGCTATCGTGGTTTATGCTAATCGAGTCTCACACCTGAACAGTAAAAAAAAAAAATAATTTACAATTTGCGTTTGATTATATAAACGAAAAGTACACCAGTTGAGTTTGCGACTGCAGGAAACAAAAAATAGCCAGTTTATTGTACTTCGAACATATTTTAAGGTCGATAGACCAGTTGCGATTGGTCATTTTCAGGGTCGATAGACCTGCAATAGCCGTTAGTCATTTAAATTTTATATGTGTACTATTATTATAGCGCCTGCATTTTCAATACAATTTTATTGGGGAAAAAATGGCACGAAGACCTGTTAGGCGTGTTATAAAATATAAAAGTAAGATCTAAGGCATCCGCTGATGCTTTCATTGATATTTAAATTACGATGAGCATTTTAAAGCTATAAATTGTTAGTAATAGTTTTAAAAAATCGTTACTTGCAAAACTAATTCAGTAAAAAAACCACCGAGTTGATAATCTTGCATTTAAATGTTATAATAGCTAGGTCATGTCTGACTTAAGTTCTAAAATTAACTGAGTAAAGTGGATTTTTGTTAACGTAAAATTGCCTTATTGTCTGACTTAAGACTGAGACAACACATGTGGGTGCTCACCTATACGTAACAATTTGATGCATAACATGCAATCCCTTGTATTGTATTAGTCGCAAATTTATCATATTGTCCATATTTAATATTAAAATGCGCACTACGCGTCAAAAGATTAGAATATGCTAAATTGTATTAAAAAAAAATAAAAAATAAAAATATCCATAGCCGTGAAAACAAGAAGATTTACGAAAACCAGACAGTACAATAATACTCTGCAGTCGGGTAATAATTGTGCGGTATTGTGCAATATTATATTGAAGCGATCAACAAAATATAATTATATCAAACTGATCCGATAGTGGTGAGGGACGAGGGAGTATAGGTGTAATGACTAGTGGATGGAATGAGAAAATGCGTGTAACCACATACGTGTTTATAGGTTATAATATTATAACACAATATTGTGTACCTATATATAGGTACAATACGAATCAGCAGCAGCAGCAGCAGAGTACGTGTATTTATATATGTGTACACGAAAAGCGAATAAATGTAAAACAAATGCAGACACGTTAGAAAAAAAAAAACGAAAACGAAAACGAAATAAATAAAAAAATAATACCAGTTTGTTTAAATTAAATGAAACCGTGAACGCGCGCGCGCACACCAGAATGCGCGTATCGATCGAATATAAATTACCCAATGTATACCGACTATTATAATAATATTATTGTCTTGCGACGCGCTGACGATTTGGGTCAGACGAATCGTTCTCCTCTCTTTGCACATAACAATATTACATTACTCACATCAAATCGACTGTGTCCAATCAAAAATCGAATAGGTATAATATATAGTACTTATAATTCTGCGCGATTACTGCAGCTTTTAAACGGGAATACGACTGTACAACTGCTGATAATGTTATTGGGCTGTAGGTATTGAAAACGTCAAACGACGTCGACGCACTGTGACGACCGACATAATATTTCTATTGCGAGTTGCGATAAAAGTGTCGAAAACGTATAGGGCGATGCACCACAACACTATCGAAATTATTGTTCGCACCTCGGACGAATCACACCCGGTATTAATCACGATTCGAAAATAAATATTATTAGAATTCACTGTTCAAAACATTACGAAGAACAAACAATGTTAATTGTTATAAAAATTATGTGACATCATTATACGTCCTACTGTGATCGTGGGTCGTTTAAAACAATACGTTATTAAGCGATTCCATAAAAGTATAAAACGTACTTTTTCCACAGCTTGTGCGATAACTGATAACATCGAAGCAGAAGAAACGTGTTTGATAGACTGAAAGTTGCCCGTAATAATGACTGAATGCATTATTGTATAATATAAAAGTCAGAAACAATAAAATATAACAACTTTTAAAGTTCGTTTCACACGATATTATTGTATAGTTATTTCAGTGGTATCCCTAATGTGTGCGATAGCTTGTATATTATAGCTTATATAGGTCAATGTGAATTTCAAAAACGTGTACTAGCTAAACGTGCATGCCGTGAAGAGTTTGGGAACCTCTACACTTGATTATATGCGATATTCAAAACTATCCATAGTAGTTATACTCAACTATTTGATAATATTATATGATGCATTTATGATTTTATTTTGTAGGAATATACCGTATATAATGAAAAAAGTGTATTATTTTCATTATTTTTTCAAGATTACATAATATCATATAACATTTATTCGATTTTGGCATTTTAAACACAAATAAATAAAATTGAATGAAAATTATGCGCACTCGGATCACGAAAAACACGACTAATGTATGATTTACGAAAACCTATTCAGTAATAGACTAGGTACTATATTATACTTGTCCCGATAGGTGTCAGACAAAATAAGAAAACGACTTCGTCAAATTACATGGACTATACCTAACTATAACTATAAATAAAACGTTATTTCGAATCTATTGACTATACAATTAAAACTTGTGGCTTACTTAGCTATATTTTGGACTGATTAGAAAAAACACGCGAATGCTTATAAATCCGAGCCCTACATGATAATATGACGTTATCGTGTGAATTAGGCACAAGTTTATAAGATATCGCGTAACATTATGGACATAATTTACCGCTCTATATTATACGGAATCGTCCGATTGCACACAGTAGCGGATTAATCGTTGGTATTTATTTGATATATATTTAAAAAAAAAAGAAGATGGCGAACGAAGCGATAAAGCAAAATTAATTAACACTATAAAGTCTCTTAAGATTATCATCGAGATCGTGTGTGTGTGTGTAGGTACTCACGTCTGAGTTGGCCGCAATAAAATATTGATCGCAGAATCTCCGACGAATCTTGAAGTTCCTGACAACCGTGCGACAGATGACCGTGTAGGTGGGTACTGCGCAACTGCCGGCCCGTCGGTTTCCATCGTCCGGTTTCCTCGATAATCGTCGTTTATATACGAGAGAGATAATGAACCGTCCGGTGAAAATATGAATTACAGAAAATGTTATTGTCGTCGGTCGTGATGGCCAATGAGCGAGGGGGGGGAGGGGAACCGTCGCGAATTCTCATCAGCCGCCGCCGCCGATTGGTCGTCATCGTTGCGAGGAAAAACGGTCGCGGATTTTTTCTCGACACATTCGTGCCGTTCTAACTGCAGTGTTTCGGACGAAAATCATACGCGGTATGTCATAATAATATATTATCTCACTGTCGTAATATTCTGATTAATTCCAGATTTTTAATAGCAACTGAAATCGCGGCATAACCAGAATAATGGCGGTGATTTTTCCAGAATTATTATTGGCTTCTCGTGCGGCACAGATTCGCTTTAGGACTGTGTACCGCGATAACAGCTGCTGTTGGAGGCGGTAAAACATCTCGCAATGATGCATGTTTTAACGACAAAATACAGTGATGTAGCCTGTTTTGGCGACAAAACACAAAACTATCCATCATAATCATAATATTTTACCCCGCACTTCAATTGAATAAACAAAAAGCTCCCTCGATTTTTTTCTCCATCTCCACTTTTCATCGCTTGTCTAGCCGAGAGGTTGTGCCTATTACAAGAACTTATTGGTATATCAGTGTTGCCCGCGTGAACATAAAAACCGACGGTACAATAGATAATTAATGGTACAACCTATTGGTACAGTAAAAAATATGGTTGATAATTTAATTTCATCAGCCGTCGAAATTAGCAGGAATAAAAAAGAATTTTTAAACGGTCGGATTCTGGCTACACTGATATACCGAAAACTTTTCACGATTTTCGAGTTCTCATGATTCAGCGATTCGCCTGGTTACGGCGTGTGCTTAAACAGTGAGAGCCGATAAAAATCGTTAGTATAAAATATTAAATATCACTGCGTCGTCGAACGGTTCTTAAAATAAACTACTTGCACATAGTATAAAGTGATTCACTGATTCTTATGATATTTTAAAGGTGAACCTGTTTTCAAATGTTTTTTCCGAGGGTAATGCTTCATACGTTATTCCAAGCAATCGGATTTCGAAGAAAAAGTTTATTAAATAAGTTTATTCTATAACTTGTTAGTGTGTGAGCTGTTGAGACGTAAAGGAGAACGTCGTAAATTCGTAAGTACCCACTCGTTACAAAATATTATATTTTTATCGCTATAGTTTTAAAACTTTCAACATTTTTGAATGACAAATTACAATCTTAATTTCACATCTCAAAGCTGGAATGTTACTAATATTAGTCGGTTAGGTTAGGTTAGAAGTATTTTTTTGTATTTTGATCTACAAACATTTGAGGTTCAGTAGATTGTATAGTGGACCAACACGAGACGTAATCAGAGTTGGGAAAAATTTTATCTAGATAATTATTCGAATAATTTTCACAACGATTTATTCGAATAAAATATTATTCGATTAATTTTCGTTTACTTAATTGATTAAACATTGGTTGGTAATTTTAAACACGCAAATATTAAAAACAATAAATTAGGTAATTGTAAATTTTATTTTATTTTTTGAAATAAATGCAAAAAATAGTATAAGCAAAACAACTTTTAAACTATAAATAAAAGTTATGAAATAGATATGTTTTCTTTAATTTGGATTACTAATTACTACAGTGTAAGATATGTATTTATTTTTACTAACTACAATTAAATTAAATAATAGTAGGTACCTAACTAAATAATTATAATAATAGTAAAAAAATATTCATAATGAATTTTAAATCTCGATAAGTCTTGTATAGAAGCTTACTATAATTATAATTTAAATATTAACAAATAACTTTATACTAACGACCACATGAATTTTTTATCCGAATAAATCGTTGTGAATATTATTCGAATAATTCTTTTTTTTAATTATTCGAAGAATTGTGAAAAATTAATTCGAATAAAATTTTATCCAAATAATCGTCTAAATAAAAAATTATTTGAATAATGCCCTATTCTGGACGTAATGCATCCCCATGGCCAAATAACTAGGTATGATTTAAGATCTTATAGTTCCGTGATACGAATGAAGATGACGTCAGCCGGAAGGAATCATTAACAATTTTATATAAAATCATAATTCGTCTGACAGGATCCTACTCGTAAAACTGCCGGTTGACGTCACCATATTTCAGTGGCAGAAAAGATAAATTTGTTGGCCTTTCCATGAATGCACTCATTAGACCAAATTTGTTAATCATATTTGATCACATATAAGATGTAGAAAGACCAGACAAAAAATAAATGTATGCTAATTAAACGTATGACAAAAATTGTAAATATTTTATGATATAAGAAAATCATTTAAGAAATATACTCGCGTCAGCAAATTTTAAGAAATCGTATTTAAAAAAAAAAAATGAACTACTTGGCTTAGATAAATATTTTTTTATCCAAAATTTGTTTAATAAATTTAATTTTTTTTCAGTTCTAAAAATAAATATAAAAAAATGTATCATACAAGTAGCGCTAAGGTCACTTTATGAAAAAAAAAAAATATATATATATTAATTAGAACAAAAGTTATTCCGCAATAAAAGTCAGTTAGGTACACCGGCCTTGTATATATAACCTGATTAATTAGCCATGGGTTACCCGGTGCCACTTCACTCAGCCGATCACATTATTTCAAACACTTTTGATTTATAACTTGGGTGTATGTATTGTAAATCTCATAAATTACTCGTTCGAAATTCGTTCCAAGTATTTTTATACATCGAAATACCTACCTAAAAAATATTCTGTTTTGGAATAAGAAATTAAAAAGGCATGCGAAATTGCACAGCAATCGAAATAGTGGTGGAAAAATATTTTCAAAAACATTGGCGCGTTTTCTGAATTAATTGGTCGGCTATATACGCGTTAAATCGATCACTCGGTATATAGGTACGCATATAAGTACCTACACCGCAATCAATATAAATAACGCATCACATATATATAGTGAAACGCATATAATACGTGTAATACAATCATTACCACCCAATCTAATCAAGTCACGCTTGTGTGCCGAACACGGTGTTTTTTGACGTCCCTCCCCCTCGGCGGCGACGATACTTTATTTCCGCGCGCGATCGAAAGCCGTTAGACCGCAGTCGGACAACGCAACAATAACATGTAAAATACGACATAAATAATAACGCTCGTACCTATATTATAGTTTATGGTTCATCGTATACGATGGGCGTGCCTAACTTATCATAATAATATTATAATATTATATATACTATGTTGTTATTATTTTTACCGCAGAATGATGGGCGGGGTGCAAGGGAGTAAACGAGTAGTATATTATAATGCCGCTAAGTTGCGTCGACGATTTCGGTTTAGGTCTATATCCGCGTGATCTCTAGACTTCTGCAGCAGGATTTCCGATTTTAAGTTATTTTCTTTTCGTTAAACCGTGGTCTTGACCTATGTATACAACCCATAACTAGATCAAATAAAATAAAAAACGGTACCCATTAAAAATAATATATAAATATAATACAATGTGAAGATAAGCATGTCCGTCGTCTAGATGCTGAAAATCTTACACTAGTGATGGGGGGGGGGGGGTGGATGGGGCTGTAAAAATATACAGGGAGTAAGATTTACCTGCAGCAGTTATGTGCTAGTTATAATAGGACACCTACGAGTATCTAAACAAACCGGCAACTGATAATAACGATTAATTGATAATAAGCTTTTGGTGGGCCATTTTAAAATTTCACAAGAACCCCTGCGCTGCCGGGGGAGGTTTCAAATTAGGCGCCAACGTCACAGAATCGCGTAGAATCTAACGAATAAGTCGTTCGAATGATGCTTTTTATTTTTAGAGTTTACCTATACGCATTATCAAACGTATACGTCAGTCTATGGAAGGTGCTGTGTATATAGTACACGAACTTTTTAATATTATAATTCTAGTCAGCATTGTCTATGTAGTTTTCTCGAAAATTTTTAAATCGTGATGCGACGCCGCGCGTTTTTAAAACCGACCGAATTTCGCTGCGGAGGTTTCGCAGTTTTTGGACGCTCAAATTTCACAGAATAGATAAATTTCTCTATGGATGCCTCCGAAATTGGAAATAAGGAAAAGAAAAACTTATATCATACGTATATCCTGTATGTACCGCACCCCTGTATCGACCACGTAGTAGGCACTCGCGTCGCGTAGTGTTCCGTAAAGTCGTTTCGGACACCGATTATTATACGCCGCGGTGCGAATAAAAGGAAATAGGACGACGGCGGTGGCGGCGGCGCGGGCTTCCGGAATAATCCTCGGCACGTCCGGTCGGTTCGAAAACGGCTGCAGCCGGGCAGAGGACCCCGCGCGACGTCGTCGCAGTCTTAAAAACGTTTATTTCTTCCCTAGCTCGCATTCTCTTACACACACACACACATTTATATTGTATATATATATACATACGATTTGCGACACGACTTATTGCCGCCACTTACATGTAATGATATATACACCGCGATCGTATAATATATAATATATAATAACGTGAGGCCCTCACGCCCGACCCGATCGGCTGGAAAATCGATTTTCCTCCGCTGCCGCTGTCGTTTGGTGTCTTGTATATATATATATATATATATAACATTATAACCCGTATTAGTCACATCCGGTGTGGTGTCCAGCGACACAATATCTTTGTTCGCTCACGTATGTGCAGTATACAGGAGGGGTCGCCAAACACATTTTTTCGCGACTCTATACCCCGCGATTGTCGCGGTAATCTGCAGTTTTCGGGGGTTAATCTGAAAACATAGCAAATAAAGCAAATCATTTCATAATACGATATTCAATGACTCTAAAATTTCGTATAAACTGAACTACTGAAGTCGAGTTCGACCATCTTCTCCGCGAAGGCGCGAAAGAATCTGAAAAGCAGATTCCTGCTGTACTGCAGCCCTGCAGCGATGCGTTCAAGAAAACCCTTTTTGCCCCCCCCCTCCCTCTCAGTACATTCATATATACATTCTATATAGTTCGTCGGGCCTACATTACCGATTTGCGATCGCTCTGTATACACAATATTATACGCTTTTCCGGCTCCGGTCACTGTGAAAGGCGTTCGAGCGCGTTATAATACAATATAGTATAATAATACCTAATGTATATGTTTAAGTCGCGCGCACGTATATACATGTTTATGTTGTACGAAACGATCGTAAAAACCATCTGAACTAAATCCCGAAGATTTGATTTTTTTTTCTTTGGTCCGTTCGCCCTTGCGACGTATTATATCCGAAACACTATATATATATATTAATAGACATGCGCGAGCGGCAGTATAAACGCTCTGGTAAGCAGTGATCGACCCGCCTGCACGTACCCTAACCCGAACGAGTTTCGTCCGAAAAAGTCGTTTTCCGCAGTGATTATTTCCTGTTCGTTTTCCTCTCGCGAAAATCGGATGTGACGTTTATAAATATATACGAGTTTACGTACTTATAACGAGTAAACTACTCGTGGCTCCATCACAGCCTGCAAGATTGTGCCGATAGACGTCGTATTTATAATATAAAACTAATTATTTATTTACAAATATATTATGCGCTTAACACTATTACCACCGTGTGACTTGTCTTGGTGACTCGGTGGCTTTAACATCAGTTATATTGCAGTTGGAACTGCACACTTTATGAGGCACTCAATATTATATTTATCGCAGCGCATCATGTGATGATTAAAATCGTTTTCATAATCTCCGTAGTCCATGTGCAGGAACTTTAGGTTTGTTATATGCACGTGGTTACATTATTTTTAAGTTTCCTGTATTATTTCAACTGTTGATAATTATTTTATTTTTATTATTTTATTTGGGGAACACGCGGCAACATAATAGGCAACATCATTGGGTGAGGGGTGTTACGGTAGGGGTTATTTTGTATATTTTGTTTGTAGGTTTTTTTTAAGTCGGCAGAGTCGTAACACGTGTTTGCGTATAACATGTGGCGAGGATATACGTTGCTAGAAATTCTGGACGATGGTCACCCATCCGGGAGCTAGCAAATGCGACCGGTCGTATGCTCAGTGCGTTTCTGCAGATTGAGTGCCTCTAGATAATTATAGATTATTTTCACCGATTATTATTTATTAATATTTACATAATCCTATTGAAAGGAAGTCCCAAGAGAGACAGGAAGGCGATCGCGCCAATCAAAAAACTAAAACCATAGCACGCTATTCGATATTTTCCTTTTACAACGAATATCCATAACAATCATAAATATGTTTTTGATATAATAAGTAACCACGACAACGAGCCCAAAAACTTATTTATGTAAAAAATGTAACAAACAAAAATCTAAGAACATATTATGACGAAAGCTTAAAAAAAATAAATTTTATCTGCAGTATAAAATATTTTAAAAAAAGATGAGCACATAATATGATGACATATTATATGTCATTAGAAAATACGGTCAGAGTGTAATACATTATTCTTATGGCTATTATATATATGACAGCTGGAATTCTCAAATATTAAAATTCTAAAATCAAATTTTTAACGTGACTTGACCACGATTAAATCTTAATATTAAGCAATTAAGCTGTTATCAATATTTTTGTACTCGTTAGTTTTCTAAAACTGATAGGAATATATTGATTGTTACTTGTTATTCAATACGTTTCGGGCAAATATGTTGTGTTCTTTTAGCCATTTAATATATTACAATAAAAATATGTGTTTCTTGTTTATATGAATAGCGAACAAAACAAGATGTCAATTTTGTATATAGTTAGTGAAAGTTTTATTTATCATCGTTTCCACTGTGATAAAAATATGAAAACAAAAAGTTTGTTTTATATTATTTGTTTTTTCCCCAAGTTTTATTTGAAATTGTAATGGTGAAAAAAGAACCATATAACTTTTAACTGATAAAATTTTCTATATAATTAATTCGAGTTACTCTATCTTTGAAAAACTTTCAACTCTCAGTGCAACAATGTTATAACTTAATAAAAAAAAAAATATATATATATAATAATAATAAAAATGCATAACTTTTATTTAAAGTATTAAAGTCGGCTCGAATACCGTATAAACGATTAAACATTTAAACAAAATATACAAAACTGCAGACGCCTTGTTCTGTATAACTTCGAACTAGCGTTCAATTTTATTTAATTCGTTTAAGATTCTTAAAAATGCAATATAGATAGAGAAAAAAGACTGAAAAAAGTCACGAAATTACTATATTCTGTCGACAAAGCGATACGTTTAACAGCAAGCGAAAAAATAAAAACAATAATAACAATACGGTATTCAACGAACCCGCATGGTCTCCTAATTACCATAAAAAGTCGGCGTTATGGTGTTGCAGTCTCTCGTCCGGTGATAGACATAAGCGCCAAAATGAGATAAGAAAAACAAAAGTCGTATCGAACATAAGCGCCAAAATCTTAGGCGTGCCATGGTTAATAGATATTAAACAATAGTTATTAATTTTAGAACAGATTTATTAAATTTATGTTGATTTGCATGTATACAATATATATATTATTATAATAATTGAACAATTTATTATAGAACATTTTTTTTTTTAAATGTAACATTCCATTTTTTACAAAAGCAATTCTTAAAAAACTACTTAATATATAAAATATTAATTTCGGCGCAAATTATATTTTTGCACTTTTGGCGCTTATGCAATAATATAGCCCTCTCGTCAATGTATGATCCATCGCATATGCATATGATGCGGCGGCGCGATTCGAATGATAAAAAGTATGCGATTTCGTGCCAAAATTAAAGCGAAAAGCGCGAAAGGATCAATACACGCGCGTGTACCGATCGAGTGTGTGTACGTGCGTGTGTATATACGCTGCAAAAACGGCGTGTGTTGATCATTAAAAAAAAAATAAAAATACGAGGTCGACGATTTACGACCTTTTGCGTACGGCAGATAGAAGGGAAAAAAATATTGAAGTTTGTATGCTATTATAATATTATATATATATATACACACACACGATATCATATGCGAGACCGGTTTTCGTGTTATTGGCGACCGCGACGTAACGATAATATTGAGGTATATAGACGGTAACATGGCAGCAATCCGCGCGTAATAATAATTAGGATTTAAACGCTTGAACCTAAAGGCGCAAAGAAAACGTACTTAAAAATATATGATTTACAAAGTATAGTATTAGCTATATATTATGATGCGAGTGTATGAACAATAACGTTACGGATATTTAAAAAAAAAGCTCCCAAAGAGAATGCGCTTAAAAGCTGTTTCCGACATAATTTTTGGTAAAAATTATTTAACTAAAAGTATAATTAGTATTAGTTGTATACTTGTGCATGTTTTGTCGTTGGTGCGATTTGTACCACGAAACGATCGATATAATGTATTATCATGTTTTATATATTTCAGTCTGCAGCCTGCGCGATGAGATGAAAATTTAGTTTTGCAGCCTGTCTGCATGTCATTGTCATATACCAATGCGCAGTTTCCTCGACTTATGTCTGGTAAGTAGAAGATATAAGTTATATAAGGATACACATTTTTTACCAGACTTTATATTGTAAAATTTAAGAACAATGACTTCAAAATATAAAAATCCGAACATTTTTCCATAAATTAAAAACACAAAATAAAAGTTTCAATTTAAATTATATTGATGCACATTAAATACGTTTTTTGAGTGATCCACGCGTATTCAAGTCGGCGTCATAATAATGATATTGTGGCTAATCATAATATGTATATGTAGGTATAGGTACCTATAATGAAATGGGAGAAACCCTCTACGCAAGTGCCGCACCCTTCTCACAGATATCCTCAACCATATGAATGACGAAACACGTGAAGTATGGTGTATAGAGGACCCTTAAAAAAAGAGAATACCCGGGACATCCACTAAAGATCTTTCAACTCGACCCCAAGCGACATCCTCCATAATACGAAATACTGAATTTCTTGATGCTGCAGTGAGGAATCTGTGATGAGATCGCATTGCAGGTGCAGGTGTGAACTGTGGACCAACATTTTCAACACTTGATTGCATATTAGCTTTGTTGTTTAAAGAACATTCTCTTCTAAACAATAATTACTGACGGCCACGTTTCTATATATATATATATATATATACAGTAACAAAATAATATTTTAGTAAGTATATAATATTATATTATTATAGTACCTATATAATAAATAGGTTATAGTATATATCACATTCTATACTATGGGATTTTGTCCATTCCGTTTTCGTTTTTGGAGGAAATGTAAACTTAATTTTTAAAATCCAACAATTTGAGGAATTTTAAAGGTAAATAATGAGCAGGTGTCTCTCTGTAAAAATGTTCTCAACTTCGTTAAAACCAACGAATATAGTAATAAACAGCAGTGGTCATAATATTGTTTTCAGACTTGTTTTTTGGCTGCCAGCATGTCGTCTCTTATAGTCTTATGCGTATTGTGAAACCAGAAATTTTACTAAATGCCTAGGAAAATAGTTAAGGAATTTAATTTTCATGCAATTTCACTATCCGCCGAGACTTCTAGTCAAATGACTATTTCAAGTAATAATTAAAACAAAACAAATTTATATTGTTTAAATAATTTAATTATAGGTAGGTATATTTTCTAGTAATTAATTATTGCTGTTTTACATAAAGAATAATATTATTGTTTATGATTATGTAAAATACGTACCTAAGTACCTATATGCAGTATCGTACGCAGGATTTTAGTTCGGTAAGGGTTTTACATGAGTAAATAATTCAAATAATTTGCTTAACAGTATTTGTTTAATTGTTTATAAAAAATTATGATTAATAATAAATCAAAAATTTAATTTATGTCTGTTAAAAATTACAAATCGACTCTGCGTGTATTGAAATGGTGGTATATAAAATTTTTGTGTAAAACATTTCAGGGAGGGTCAGGACCTTGGAACCTTATAGGTTATACCAGTAGCGGCTCATAGAGTAAATACTCTGGGGAGCTTAGGTTATATAACATAAATTCCATATAACAAAGGACAAGAAAAACCTTTTTATCGAAAAAATAATGTGAATAAAACGTCTATAATTATACGCGAACTACGCGGCACGGCAATTATTATTTATTACTGTCGTTAACTCAGGTTCAATAGCGTCTATGATACGCAGCTTATTCTCCCCGGCTCCCTCCGACCTAACAGCCATGCCATTACATGTTACGATTGCAACTGACGAGCTTTAGTTTCACTGAACCGGCGACCGTCGTAATGAGCCGTAATGACCCGCAGAATGACTAAAATAGTAATTCTATTAAGATAACTATTAATAGGTTTTCGATTTTGTGACTTTCGCGTTATAATAATAAACAATGAAAACGATATATTTTAAATTCAAACGAAAATAATATTTATCTAGGTATACATTATTAATTTTAATTAATCATATTATTTGCGAGTAACTAGTTCATTTTTAAGGGGAGACGCAGTCTCAAAGTCTCCCCTGACGAGCCACCCCTGAACCCTTACCCCTGCGTACGCCGCTGGTTGGTATGAAATATTTTTTATCTAGTGTCCACAGGTGTACGAGTATAAAACATGAATGAAAAGTTATGTTACAACTAAACATTTTTGGATTTTTAGATATTTCTTGTTGTTACGTGTTATCATTTGCTGGCATTTGCTGGAACATTTGATAACATTTTTCGAACAAAATGTTTCATTTTTATCATTTGTCTGACTTGAAATAGATATTTAGTTAAATTTCTAGTCATTCAATAAAATTACTAGGCATTTAACTATAAATATCTAGGCGGATGGTGAAATTTCGTAAATATTAAATTCTCCGACTAATCTATAATAATAACAATCTATAATATGTAGGTATAACAAAGGATCGATTTGACTTTTGAAAGAGTCGGTTCGACTTTTCCTTTTACGACTCTGTTAAGCATGCTTAGCGATAAATATTGTCGCCGCTATATAATATTGTACAGCCTTGGACAAAATACAATATTGCAGTGTGTGGGTAGATATTTATTTACCTTGAAAAAATGCCATCACAAACTTATTCTTGGTCCAAAATGTATATATATATATATATATATATATATATATATAATATATAGTTACTAGAAATATTATATTACGTATGTGTACGTATAAAATATGACAAATCCGCAATCGCTTTAGATAACATTGACATTAAAATTTTATAGTTGTACAGACAGCAGAGTACATATTATAATGTTTCTTTACAGTCGAAAGCAAGAAAATAAAAAAATATTGAAAAACGACGCATGCGGGTCTCGTTGAATTTTCGCGATTTTCTGACCGCGAGAATATAACGACCGCGCGGGTGCCCACGAATCTCTATTATTTATATATACTGCAACAAGGCGACGTCGTGGGAAATCGATAATATTATATTATATAAACCCCGAGTGCATATATCTATATGGAGGAAAAATATTAAGGACGGTCTCGCGCGCCGAGAATATTATCATTATTATTAAAAACGATAATAATAATCATCGGCATAATAGTAATCGTTAAATCGCGTTTTAAATGTTTTTTTTTTTAATAACAGTTATAATAACGGCAGTGCTGCACGTCGATATCGGTTTTTTTAAGGAACATATACACTGCGCCGCGCGCGCATATACCCGGTTATGGGTTACCACCTATATAATATATATATATATATATATTGTGGGTGCGTATCGGTGCGGGTTATAATTATAATCGGAAAGGATAGGATAATAATAATATTATCGTGTACACGGAGGTATACACATACTGCATAATATATATTATTATTATTATTATGTACTACTAAGTTATAGGTTTAAGGTACATACCTATGTATAAACGACGGGCGCGACAACGGTGTGGGAGGAGGAAAGTGTTTATGTGTACAACACGATGACGACCCCTTCCGCGCGGCGCGAACCTTCGTCTACTATATAATAATAATAATATTTTATATTATGTAGTCTTCGCCCTTTTTCGTCGGAATATTATCATACACGCGCGTGTGTTTTACATATAATAATAACAGTACAACTATTATACACACATAATTTCGTTATTAGGTACATCATCCGATGGTTTATAATTATTGAGTGCGCGCGGTGGTTAGGTATATATTATATACATATTATATAATATATATGGCCATTAAACACTGGAGCTCTCTGCAGTGGTATATATATATAATACTATGTTTATATAATGTATATATATATATATACGATAACGATATATAATGTCGGCAGAGGACTAATTATTATTAATATATATTATATGGTTTACCGCCGCCGCCGCCGTGATATGATTAGGGCGCTGGGATTTCAATGCGTTTGGATTTGTATTTTTGATATGATAACGTCGTGTTTATTTTTTTCTATTAAATATGACCTATTTCTAGGAATGTGAAAAACGAGTTTGTTGTTTTTACTAGTATCACATCGAATCTCTGCGCAGAACGATTTTATGATGTACAACATTGTCAACATTATTTGCCCAATGTTTATATAAAGTGTCGATCGGGTTTTTTTTTTTTTTTTATCAAATATCAAAATTCTATTGTGCATCGGGTTTCAGAATCGAAAATTACTTTAAGCGCATTTAAAATTTTTTTTTTTAGATAATTTAAACCTATAAACTATAAATTATAATTGTATGTAAGTATTCGTCACGCGTATACGACATTATCAGCGCTGTAGATTTAATGTTTTTCGCACGTATATCGACAGATTTCCATTTTGAATTCGAAATTATGCAATAAAAAATTACTTGTTTTACATATTTTATACATATTACTGTATTAGCGCATAATATAAATACATATAACTGTTTTTATGTTTTTATATTGCGTATTTCGGGAAATAATATGGATTTATCAGTTTTTTTATCAATATATAATAAAATATTTGAATATTAATAGTTTTTAATATATTTTTTAAAGCTTATCTATTATAATGTCCAACAATAATATTTGTATTTAATATTTTACATAAATTTTTTAGGTGTTCCTTTCAAGATGCTATATAAACATAATAATATATTATAACTTTGAATTTATTTTAGTAACTAAATTTTGCATAAATTCGCAGTTTGAAATTTTTCGTGGATATATTTTCCGCCATAATATGCAAATTGAATATCAACATTTTTGAGTGCAGAAGTGCACGGGTTTTTTTTTTAATGCATTCAATTCACAACCCTAAACATAACTATTATTTGCATTGCCATGACGAGATATTGTTGTAATCGAATAATTTATTTTTAAAAAACGATTTCCATCATTACATTTACACCATGTTCAACCAAATTTTAGAAGTATTAAAAAATGTAATCAAATAAAACAAACAAAGCATCATACCTAACACTGATTTAATATTTCTGATAACGTACGGTTATAGTGCCTCGGAGTAGGAAACCCGTGCACGATTTAAAAGGGTGCGATTATTATTATTATTATTATTTTCACCGAGGCTGGGCGTTTAACGAGTTAAAAATTAAATTGAAGCCGAAACACAAAGTTAGTTTTAATTAAGTCACATAATAACGAGATGGTATATTTGTTTACTTTTTTTTCCTTTTTTTTTTACGTAGTCAACTTAAGTGTTATAAAATATAAGAGTCTACATCCAGTTATTATAGTATATAATAATTATTGTGATATAATATTATTTTGTTATTATAGGGTAAACGATAATGTACGAATAAGTTAAAAATGTTTTTTTTTTAGGATTTTTCTCCCAAATATCGTGTGCTGAACAGATAGAGCCGATTTTTAAGTCTATTATAACTGTAAGCAATAAGTTAATTTCGTTCATACCTAAGCGAATATTGTATAACAGAAAGACCGGAAAAAAATTATACTAATTAAACGTATGGCAAAAATTGTTAATATATCATATATGATAAGTAAATAATTTAAGAAATATACTATTGTCAGCAAATCCTCAAAAATTATATTATTTTTAAAAAAAGTTATTACGTTTCAAATTAATTTAACCGAAAAAATATTGAATTTTAAAAAAGTTTTAAAAAATAAACAACTTGAATTAGATAAATCATTTTACCATCAAAATTGTTCTTATAATCAGATTAAAAAATAGGCTATTTTGAATTTATCCAAAATATTTTTTATTAAATTAAAATTTCTTTAATTTCAGTACTAAAAATTAAACATAAAAAAATGTATTATTATACATGTAGCACTAAAGTCACTAATGAAAAAATAAAAAATATTAATTTGAACAAAAAGTCAGTTCTATCTGTTACACCTTTTATACACTATTGTTGACTTTGAACTCGATAATCTCAAAATATTTGTCGACTTACCCGTACTCGATTGCACTGCAGAGTTCACTGACCTAACCTAGACGTATAATATTATGTGAGGTAAAAAACATAAGCGCCAAAATGAGACAAGAAAAAATAAGTCGTATCGTACATATGCGAATCCTATTAGGTACCTGTGTGATGCCACGGTGAATATAGGTATTGAATAATAGATATTAAATTTAGAATAAACCAATTTATTAAATTTATATACATATTTTATTTGCATATAATAAGTGCATTATATTTTAACAATTTATTATTGAAATTTTTTTATAAAATCGCAACCAATGTATTAAACGCATATTGATTTGCATGTATATTATTATGATTTATTATTGAACGTTTTCTTCTTCTTCTGGCTTTCATAACTCACCAAGAGTTTTCGCCGCCATCACCAAATCACTCCACTTATCACGATCCTGCACAATCTCCCTCCAATCCTGCACTCCAAGATCTTCCAAATCCTTTTCTACAACATCCAACCATCTCTTCCGAGGACAACCCCGTGACCTTTTTCCTTCTGGTTTCCAATTCAGTACCATTTTGGTTACTGCATCAGAATTCCGCCTCATGACATGTCCTAGCCATGAACGTTTTCTTAATATATATATATTATATGTTATAACATATTATACATTTTTTTTTAATAAGATAACAATTTTTAAATAACTATACTTGTATAAAATATTAATTTTGGCGCGAATGCTATGTCATTTTTGCACCTCTGGGCGCTTATGTCCTACAAATGTTGGCGCAAACGATATAGGTATGTTTTGTACCTATAGCTTTGGCACTTATTATGTCGTATAGCCATTATGCCCATCACATAATATATATATATATGTATAACGTGTCCTGTTAACACTAACAGTTTTCGAAAAATGACGATATAGTGTGTGTCTTGCGTTAACAAAAGAATCACTCTGTATACGGCCTGCACATCGCATAATATATAATATACCGATATGGCCATATACATTATACGTATAGGGACACGTATAATATTATTATGATTTACGAATAATAATATTTCTGTTATATAGAAAACAGTTGTTCGCGAAAACACACACACACACACATAGACAGATTACTATTCGAGTGTGCATAAATATATATACACACATGAATTACATATTATATGTAACGTGCACGTACGTCGTCGTATGTAACATGTATATATACTCATAATATTATAAAATAATACTATTTACATTCAAACGGTGCACAAGCGTTTTCCATAAAAAAAATCCAAGTGCAGTGCGCGCGTCATACGACATTACAACGCATATATAATAATATAACATATTAGAATAATATTAGGCCAATGGCCATAGACGCCGAGGCTTATTATTTATTTGAAAAAAAAAAAAACTAAATAAATAAAAAAACATATTTATTATAATAAACGCGCGCCCTCACATCTGTGTACAACGCTTAGCGTATATACTTGAGCGCATGCCAATCGCTGCCCGTACGCCGTCAATCGCGACGTATATACGATTATCGTTATTACAATATAATATTTAATAATATTATCGTAAATAAATGTGTGTGTGTGAGCGCATAAAATGATTTTTACAAGTTATGACTAATATTATTGCAGTATATAAGATCGTCGTCAAACGCATACAATCACACACATGGTCAGCGTTATAGCCCAGCCTCGGGTTATTGTTATTATCATTATTATTATTTTTTTAGTTATCTCTAAAAAAGTTGACTTGATATATATTGTATGTAAACTGTTTGATCAACCGAATTAAGTTACACACTTTCAGAAAAATATTAACTATAAGCTCAGATTAATGTCACATTTTTTAAACTACTCACCCTCGTGTTTGTGTAATATCAACTGCAAAGCTGTCTAGTTGTTGTGTGTATGTAGTCACTGTCACAATGAGCACATTAGAATTTTCGATTTTCAAAGTCGTAGTCTGTCGTCTCATCTGCTTCTCTTGCTCAGAGCAGTTGAGCTCCAACACTAACCAATAATATTGTTTTACGTACTATCCTCGATAGTATACCTATACTGCGGTATTGTATATTAGTATATTTTATCAACGGGTTTTTTTAAACCAATCAATTAGGTACCTATGTGGTATCACGTTTGATACACAATTCGTTTTTTATTTTTATAATTACACTCAGAATTTTAATATTGTACAATCACACTCAGACTAATCATCATGACGACTAAATTGCATATTGCCTAAATATTGCCTCTTATATTATATTACTCACTATAGCATGTCCAAAATAAGTCGTTTCTTAGTTATCAAAATGTTTGTACTAAGGATAACAATCCATAAAAATGGTCTAACAAAAATATAAAATATAGACGTTAAATTGTATTTAGCATTAATTATACTATATTGTGCCATTTTTACAGACAACTAATATTAACGACTGAAATTTTGAAATCATCACAATATTGTCAGTATAAACCTATTACCATAAATATGTTATCCTCATAGAACATAATAAGTTTGATTGCGTTATTGAAGAAAAATGGGAGTGAGCGTGTTTGGCAAATCACTCTGTACAAAACCAGAAATATAACCGAATCGCTAACTTACCTATATAGTTATTTGTTATGAAACATAATTAATTTCTCAACTAATTTAGTTGAATATATATATTGGAAAAGTTATAAATTAATTTTATTGTTATAATTACAGCCCTGCAGACTTGAAAAACGCGACCACATGCGGATACCGGACAAGCAAGTCGCTGCAGCTTTGAGGTATATTATTCATTCTAAATAATCGTTTTTGATCTATGGCGTACAAATCAAACCGTTTTGCAGGCGTCCCAAAGTGCAGCGGTTAACTGCAACATTATATTTTTTTGTCATATAGTCCTCACTACCTATATAATATTAAAACAGTATACTTTTGTACCTTATTTTGAAACGTACGTATATTACACCTGCTGCGATGAAGTAATAAACAAAAAACCACAAATATTTGAGAGAAGGAATGTGTTCGGACGACGACGAAAATTCCGACGAAGGGTCGAATGACGACCGTTACAACCAGGGCGTTCGGATTTTATAGTGCCAATACTAAAATTAAGCGCCTTAATATGACCTTAAAAATCTCGAAATAAGCGATTGACCTAACCAACGCTATAATATGCTCTAAAAACATGCGGAAAATAACAAAAATTCAAATGTAT
Organism: Diuraphis noxia; assembly: GCF_037042655.1. NCBI lineage: Eukaryota > Metazoa > Arthropoda > Insecta > Hemiptera > Aphididae > Diuraphis > Diuraphis noxia. Next base: position 4,950,809 of record NW_028301715.1, on the reverse strand, counting down.
TCTGTTTACAATTAAAAAAAAAAAATTCGTACAAATGTACGACAGAATATATATTGGGCTAAAATATTTATATGCGATCGGTAAAAACGATAATGAATCATGATTAGGTACTTACAGTTCGATGGTTCAATTCACCGGACTACTTAAAAACAGATTTTAATGTAAACAAAAATGTGAGTATTTAACTATTTTTCCTATGGTTTCAAATAAAATATAATTAGAATAAATGACTAACTTTTTACTTATACTTTTCATGTCACACATTACATATTATTATAACTTATAAGATAATATATTCATGAAAATTAAACGTTTTATCATACGAATAATTATCATAGAAATAGCATAAGAATAGCTCACTCTCTGCCACTTAAATCCGCGTGTCCTATATAACAATATAATTAGCAAAAGTGCTATATAAAATCCGAGTCCTGGTTATATTAGCTAATTATAATATGCGGATGGGTAAAATATTATTATGTGATGGACACCGCGAGAATACTATTTCGAAATAAACTAATAATATTATTGTCAACGCCGCCGCGGACTTGATGTGCAACCTACCCATATTATATGTGCGTCACAACACACGCACACTTACTCATGCCGCAGCACGTCTACAGGGCACTTCACACGCACGCACACTTGTAAAATCCGTTCAGGTCCGAATGCTGCTCAAATACACACACACACATACACACACACACACACACATACACACACACACATATATATACAGTTTACACTATAGGTATAATATACTTGATATACTTATCGGGCGGATCTCTCGCGCTTCGTCTTCATCTTTGGAGGTCTGCGCCGCCGCCCGTCTGCAGATCGACCGGCGCGATAATAAACGTATAGATACCTATGTGTCTGTATAGCTTTACTTTGGCACTGTGTCAATGCGACTTCAGCGTTTATACGGTGTGTGTGTGTTATATATATACGTTTAGGAGGTATAACCTACGAGTTACGCGCGCTTATTGTACCTACAATTTTTTTCCTCGATTTTAGACGTGCCGCCAAAAAAACCAACGCAGCGTGTAAGTCCCGTGGATAATATATTTATAAATAGCCTGCTTGCCCAACATCGTGGGCCACCGAGCGACGTATCATATATATATATATATATATATATATATATATATTATTTTTTAGGAGTTTTTTTTTAAATTTCTTGTCGCCCCACCATGCGGATTACGTTTCGTTTTCCGCGAAATAGTCCTTCCGAAAGGACCCGTGATACCGGGAGTCGAGGAGATTAATTGTTATTTAAGAGGGGCGGGGCCTGGGTACATCATATAATGTCCAGGGGCCTATTACATACGTATATAGGTTTATAATATATACTATATTTAATAGTCATATAGGTATAGACATCAACTACGGGTTAAGCGCGCTGATTGTGATATTTTTTTCTCGTTTTTTTTTTTTTTTTTTTTGTTATTTACCGCCAAAAAACACCGCAGCGCATAACTCATCTTATCGTGGAGGAGATATTTATACCCATAACAGTCTGCTGCAGAGTCTCGTATCGTCGTGAAGCGACGCAAAAATGTATTATTTTTAGGAGTTCTTTCCAAATTGTGCAATCTAATGACACGGGCACTGTTGATACAGCCGAACAATTATTTGAGATAACAATAAATACACACGAGACCCCCCTCTTGTGGAAGCTATGAGGGGCCATCTTTCTCTCTTATATTATATAAAAGTAAAATACTACCACTACCCATTGGTTACGGGTTAGGTTATAGGTTTGCCAGCATTTATAAAGCCTATCCAGGCTATCCATTTTTATGTTCCGAACATTATATGCAGAACACTCAGCTTTTCACAAAATATTATAATACATATCATTTTGGCACGTCTACAGGCAGAGACCAAAGATATTCAAAATTCTTCGCGCCGGCGAAGATGTATGGCAAAACGTAGCATTGTACTCGTCGACCACAGTACGCAGGGCATGAAAAATGTTAAAAATCCAAACCCAAGAGACAATATCTTAAGCAGAGACCACGAACTTAAAATTATTTGAGGATTTTATAGATTATATATAGGTACCTAGCTAATATACTTACTTACCATTCATTTTGTACACCACTTGAACACAGTTTGCGCTCGACCTGCAGCTAAACGCTTTGCATTGTTGTAGATAATGTGATGATCATGTTTTATGTTGTGCTGTATAGTTATTATTGTTAATAATCGTTTTTGAAGATTTTAGTGGTTGGCTACGTTTAAAGATTTGTATACAAACAATAGCGACGGTAATGATACCGGCACAGCTGCAGCGGTAACAAAATATATCAGACATGAAGGTTCGCGACCAACCTACGTTAGGTTTTCTGTTCGTCGCAGTCCGGATTTTGGCCAGATTTCAAAACATTACGAAATATTGTCACCTATATAATAGGTAAGTGCAGACATGAGGAAAAGTAGGACATGGATATTATTATTATTATATATACATATATAGGTATTAGGTACAATATTATAACATTAAACATTACGCCGCTCGTTTGTCTAAATCGTTTAATGTTTCTAAAATAATAATAATAATAATGATAATAATAATAATAATAATAATAATGATGATAATAATAATAATTATAATAATAATCTAACTAAATATCGTATGTACAAAGCTTTTCTCGGTTTACATCAAACGGTATACACACATTCATATTTATATATTTGTATAAATTTATTTACATCGTAATAATCGTTTAATATATATGATATATATTCTGTAAATCATAATTTAATAAATTTTACAAACTATAATAAATTATCTCGTAATATTATATATATATATATATATATATATATGTATACTATGTACAAATCTGAGTTCTAAACATCGTTTTCTGTACAAGTTCACATTTTAGACTAGCTCATAAATAATATTCATCTATTTGTTTTATATGTATATATTTTTTGTTTTTTTTTTTTTTCGTATAAAATATGCGTTTTATATTGATGTTAGACATTGTACGCGCGTTTCAAAAAAAAAAAACAACAATATATAATATTATATAAAATAAAAACTGGTTGTTTTGAGTAAACACTACATCGCCGTCGTATATAATATGTATAAATGGGCATTATAGGCGAAAAGAGAAATGAACGTAGTTCACCTTTGTTTATATATTATATATCATACATTTTTTTGTGGGTTTTATCAAGTTTTAAAATAAGGAGGATAAAAAAAAATTAAGAAACAATACATAATATTATATATTCTTGTTCGAAAATTCAGGTCGGCCATCAATAGGTTATCGATATGCGAAACGAGGAACAATAATAATATTTTATATATATTTATAATTATAATTTATAATAATAATGCTCGACGACGTACGAAAACTATATATAATAATATTATATACTTATACTTACATACATACATACATACATACATACGTTATATGTATACTGGCCATAAGTAATCGCGATCCTCCACAAGCGCGCGTATGTGTGTGTGTGAGAGAGAGAGAGAGAGAGTGTGTTTTTATTTTTCAGCTTCTCTTTTTAACCGGAATATTAATAGGAACTATGAGTATATATGTATATTATTATGTAATATGTATATTATATAATATTGATGATAATAATATTGATAGTAGTAGTAGTAGTAGTAGTAGAAGTAGTATTAAAATAATAATTATAATAATAATATGTAATACTATAATGTTTGTCATTCGCCGACCCTGCTGTGGTTAGAGTGCCCGGGAAACGGCAAATCCAATAATCACGCGTACTCGGATCTCCAATTAGCCTATATATGAACAAACAAAAAGACAAAAACCGTTAACAATAAGGCGACGAAAGCGTTATAATAATCATTAATCCGTAACCCTCTTTTACCCCCTCCGTTGCCAATATCGTATTTTTCGTTAATTATTGTTAATAACTAATATATATGGATAATATATAGAGCAGCGGTGTCCTCACTAACATTTTAGTAAGGGCCGATATAATTTTTAAAAATAATTTGCATTTTTTTTTTAATCATATTTATTTTAATTTGTACAACATGTATAAAATATTTGTTCAATAATAAGCACAATAAATGAACAATGTATACTGAATTTAATGATGAATAATAAACAAAATAATAATAATAATAATTAAAACGAGCCAAGATATTATATTGTTAGGAAAGGGTAGTGTGGGAAAAGTTCATGAATTCATGAATGAAACAAATGTTTTTTTTGGATTTTAGAATGTATACAGTTTAATTTTAATGCGAGTCGCATTAAGGTTGTTAAAGGGCCGCATGTGGGACCGCTGGTATAGGGAGAACTATAATATTATTCAATTCCAGTGGCGCACAGAGGTATTTTAAGAGCACATGCAGTTAAAAACAGTTAGCCACCCCCCACCCAATTTTTTATTTATAACAAATATTTTCACTTGTTATTCACTGTAATTCAAAGAAATCAATTAGGATAGACTATAGTTTGTTATATAAATTTTTTAATTTCCCTGTGAAACCTGCAGTAGTACACACCCACCCCCTTCGAGAACACATGCAGTTGCATTCCTTGCTAACCTGTCTGGGCGCCACTGATTCAATTATACAATGAATAACTATTGTGCCTATATTGTTTTATATATAAAATTAAATTTTTTTTAAATATATTTTTGTAGAATTATTATTCGAACTTTTGCCACCAGCCGACTAAGCAAAGCAACGTTCCACCAAATGTATACAAGTGATTCACAGGTAATTGGATTTTCGAGTAAATATAGTTTAACAATAATTATTGCACTTACCATCGCGTTTGACGATGTGGGCAACCCGAGTCCGGTGAGCGACGCCATGTGGTGGTGGTGCGGGTGTATGGGCGCGGTGGGTGCAGCCGGCTGCGTGGCCTGGTGATGGTGATGATGGTACATGGCCGCGGCCGCAGCGGCCGCGTGGTGATGGTAGTGACTCATTGCCGCGGGGTGCGGGTGCAGAGCCGCAGACGCCGGATGGTGATAACCGGCGCCAGTGCCGTCGCCGCGCATCATGCCGGACAGCGACAGGCAAGCGCCGCCGCCTCCGCCACCGCCGCCACCGATGCCGCCGCCGATTCCGCCGCCTAGGCCACCGACTATCGAACCCTTCTTCTTCTTGGACTTGGACGACAGCTTCCGGTTTCGTGTCTGTATTCCTTCCTTTTTCATCGTCAACGGCCGATTAACCTGCAGCATAACAATAGAGAAAAATGACGATCATTGATAAAAATCGTTACATATTTTTACACGCGATAATAATATAGCCGTTGTTTACAGGAAGCTACAACCATTTAACAAATAGCAAAATCATTTACAAAGATAAGTATGACAATGTTAAAATGCATCCAGTATTCCAGTGGACGAATATGGCGCAGGACGAGACAAGAGCTTTCTATAAATGATGAGTATACCTATACCTATATTTATTTTATTTTTGAAACTTAGTTTAGATTTTAACGCGGATCCTTTAAAACTATTATAATTCTAACAACAGGCAATGATATGATACAATACTGCATACAAAATAATAATATATTTATTATATTGAATTTTCGATTTTAAGAGCAGTTATATTATATCCATCAGCGGTGAACTACACTCGACGCTGTCGTCTTTCGTCAACGCGCGGGCCACAACAGCAGTGCGTTTTTATAAATCTGATGTCCTATCGTATACACTACTGCACCAGAACGTATATATATATATATAATATATAAAGGTATTATTGTAATATGATTATATTATTATTATTATATACTGTAAGTCGCGCGTCACACGTGATATTTGCTTCGAGCTCTGAGAGAGTGAGGCTAATTCGCCAAATCCAATATAATATATAATATAATAATAACGGACGGATTCGGTACGCGCCGCCGAACGCTTTGCCGGCACAATGGTAATCGATTTGCGGAAGAAACGCCGGAATAAAGAGCAGGACGGTCGCATTATCGTGTCAAACGAAAAATACCGTCGACACACAATACCGGCGTTTATATTATATTATAAAAAAAAAAACCTACACAGAGTATCAATCTTCATATTATTATTATTATTATTATTATTTGTATAATATATTATTGTTGCTGCTGCTGCTACTGGTCGGGCTCCGGTCGCGGTGCACACATATACATATACTGCACACACATATTATTATATCGGTCTTTTGTGCACGCGTATACTGTTTCGTAGCCACCGATAATAGGTTTTTTATTGTTGCACATCGCGGTGCATCAGCTGCCGCCGCCCATTCCCATTGATACGCACTTAAAAACGTTGTACCATACATAATCCGCGCACCGCGATATTGCGAGTGTGTGCTCGTCGTCACACAGTATATAAAATGTATAAAATATTTCCTCGGAGGCACCCTCTCGGAAAACGACCCTCGACGCAAACGATAAACACACACACACAACAATAATATTATACGCGACGAGCTAGGGACTTCCGCGATTCGGCGACACGCATGTACACGTGTATACCCATCGCTAAATACACGTATATATATATGTATATACGCACCGAATAAGTGTTTTTCGTAAAACATCTCGACGGGGTTGAGATTAGAGGTTATGTCTCGCGCAAACCGCGAAATCCTAAATATAATATAATATATACGTGTTTATGCAGCGCAGTGTTGGCGATGACGAGAGGTCGCTCGCGGAAAACCGTTTCGGGAATCCTCCCCCCCCCCAGAAAATCGACGAAATAAACTCACTCACTCTATCTGTACTTGGTATCTACTTACCTGTATTATCGCAATGTTATATACAAACGAGCAACAAATAAGAAACCAAGATACCAAGGGGGGTTGGTCCATCACCTATATCACCCCCCCCCCCCTCTGCAAATACACCACAGATGGATTTATGCCGTCGCGGCCTTACTTTTTTCGTGGCACATCACTATGACATAATATATTTTATGGGCGCGGCGGAGATGACGATGACGGTACGCGATCTCCCACAAACGATTATTATTGTCGCGTCGACGACGGAAACGGTTCGATATTATAATAAAATAATATAATATGTACAACGATATTATGTTTCTTTTTTTATTTCTATCGCGGCCCATCGTCGGGCACAATGGAAAGAGCCGTCGGGGTCTCATCGACGAAAACGACGGCGGTCGTACACCTCTTCTCACGCGCGAAGAGCGGTTAACGATGATGATAATAATAATAGTAATACGAAATCATTATCGTCATCATTGTTGTTGTTATAGTCATCGTTATTTTCCGATGAGGTTCGAAAAACATGACCGACGCGCGCGCAAGAGGTGTTGACCCGCGGTAGGGGATTTGGTTGCACTAAATAATTTGACTTTTCGTTTACGTTGTATAATATAATTAGTCATTAGCGGTTTGCGCGCCGTCGACCGACGTGGCGGCGGCACCCGCGGAGCGCCATCGCGACCCATTGTCTCAGGCGCGGTTTGTACATTATTATCATATTATATATTATTATTATTATTGTGCGCGCCTATCCTCTCTTCGGCGGCGGTGCCGTTCGTCATTGTTACAATATATATATATTATATTATTATTTACGACGATCTCTCGCTGGCCGCCGTCGACCGTGACGGAATTGATTTTTTCTCAGGGGGGTACGGTACACAATATCAAAATCAGGCACACCACCACAGGCGCAACTATAGACATTTTTAATGGGGCTGGAGGGGGGGGGGGGAGATAATTATCCTATAAGCACCGCAAAATCTAATAATTATTATTCTAAACCAAAAATTGGAGCGGTGGACGCGCCGCTGGCTACGTACCCGACAATGTGCCCTCGCATGTCTGTTATACCAAGCCGGTCGGTTAGGTTAGGTTAGGTTAAGTATTTTATTAGTATAGGTAGCTATAGGTTTCACTAAAGGCAAACATGGACTGGTAAAAAACGGCACGTGATGCTATGTATAATTTAAAGGGAAAATAACAAAAATGTTTGGGGCTGATTTAAAATAATACGTAAATTATTCATGAAACGTTAAATCGTTTTATTTTGTTTCAATAAAATATTGAAAACACGTAAAAACCGTAAATATAGGTACCGAGTTGCAACAAGCATTCAAACAAAATTGTTTACAATAGTTTAGATAAAAAACAAATGTTAAATCATTTAATATATTATTTTAGGGCGCTTGCCACTACTCGGGGGATACGAGACCGCGGCGGCGCTAAGACGTCGGCCGGAGGGATATACGAGCCCTCCACAAAAAACGTACACAACAACGAGCCGTGACGTGGAATAATGAGTATCGATGATATTGTGCATTATTATATTATGGAGGCATGGAGGTTTGTACAGGTAGGTTGCGCAGTGCCGAACGCGTGTGTAATATTATATACAATATTATAATCTCATACATAAATCCGAGGAATTCGATTCCGAATACCTATCGTAGCTGCGGCGACCCGTGACGACGAGACGGTTTATTTAACATTGTTTTAACATTAAAACGACGACGATATTAAATTAATATATTCGAGACCTGCACCCCTCGCACGGCCTGTTAAACATACGCGACACACACAACGACGAACAAAATCACAAACTGAACTGACCGACGACCGTGAATAATGTTTTATCGGAATAATAATTTAATAATCAACGTCGTCGGGGACGACATTTTATCGGACGATGACAAACAACGGCGTTTCGGCCGTCGTAACAAGATAATCGAGCACCGTGTATTATAATATTATAATAATGAAAAAACATGTCGACGGGCGGTCCCGGTGCAGTATATAACCATTATGGTACCACGTCAAAACCGCATCAGCTAGGGCGCGCGCGCACACACACTCGATCGAAAGCTATTTAGCATATTTTATATTCATATTATACCTACGAATAATAATAATCGGTCATGGTTTCTATACTATTATATTGATATTATTGTGCGACGAGCCTGCATATCGTGTTTTATGTTATACTTCCGTATCGTCCGTTTACCGACTATGGTATTTATTTTTTTTCGTCAAACGTCCGTCTCCGGCGCGGTGGCGGACGTCCGATCACGACGTTCTGTACAATGATAATAATATGGTGTATCACGGCCGTGGGATACCGTCATCGTATACGACAACGACGACGCCGGAAGAGAATAATAATATCATAGCTATACTCGTCAGATTTTTGGCAGGAAACACGACCGCGGTTATGGTATTATAATGTCATAATATACGGTATATTATGTGCACGGTGTACGTGGCTGCGGGTCGGAGGATGTCAAGATATTCGCAGTTCGCACGCACTCGTGACGACGACAAAGACGGCGACGGCGGTGTTTGTAAATATTTCTGTTTTTCTTTTATCATCATACATATATACCTACACTCTTCCCCTCTTCGCTTTTTTTTTGTTTTTATTTCTCTCCTCCGATCCGTCATTGTCTTTGCTGCACCGGCGTCTATTATATGCATACACGCACAGGCTCGCGATACAGGCAATTATTATCATTATAATATTGTCGCGCGCGTGTGTGCAGTATATATATATATGCGGTCGTGTAAACGGGACCACACGGCGAGTTGTTTAAAAACTATATATATATATATATTATATGCGTTGTATATGAACGACACTGTTTGTTAAGCGCGTCTCGGCCGGTGAAGGCTGGTGATAGCGATCGACGCCGAGAAAAATAGACTGATAAGTTTATGAAATAGTACCTACTCTGAGAGTGCGAGATCGAAAAAATAAATATACTTTTCAACGTACGATACGTATTATGATTTCGGTCGAGACTTGGCTGTGCATATTTTCTCCAATTAGTCCGTCGCCGTCGGTCCTCGCCAGCTATTGGAGGGTCGGAGCACCCCCTCCCCCCGTCCACGCGCGATTAATGCACCGCGACGACTAATTGCGCGCGCGTTTAAATATAATATAATGACTCTCCTCCGCAAACGCTCATACTAAACGTCTGTAAAGCTGTGTATAATATATAGATACATCAGTATTATTATTATTATTATTATTGTCATTATCGTCGGCTAGTCGTCGTTTGATTACAATCGTCGAGTCGAGTCGCGGTTATATTTAAATTTTTAAACCCGCAGCGATGATGACGCACATACTTATATATATCTATAAACAGCCGCGCTTGCGCAGGTGCTCGATCCAAGACTATAATATTGCTGTGTAAAAAGGGTGAAATAAAAAAAAATAAAAACGCGAAACCGAACGGGTCATTAAACGGTCTAGTTTATAAATCGGCGGTATATTACTCGCATAGTTATTTTTATAATTCGTGTTACTGTATATAGCGCGGTATGCCTGGTTACACATATTGCAGCAGTAAATACCGTATATATAATATATATGTGTATATATATATACTATACCTAGGTCGAAACGGGTGGCCGCTGAGATACCCAATGTCGGTTGGCAAACGAAAAAAAGGAGCTAGACCGGCCCCGGGGGTGTGCAGTATACGTATTGTACGCGCCTAAATGCGTTTCGGAAGTTGTCGGTGTAAAGCGCCAAAAACCCTCTCGGCGTGGTTTTCTGTACGATATTACTACTGCTATTATTATTATCAACATTATCATCATAATGTGCAGCGATTATTATTGTATACATGCGACGGGGTTGGCGCCGGACGAACGGACGCGACGACGACAATAACGACGACGGTGCATATACTATTTAGGCGAACACAATATATAATAAATATACAATATACGCACCAGAAAGGGTAGTTTTTGTGCAGATGAACAAATAAAGGACGTAGAAAACTAGCGAAAATAATATACGATATATAGGTTAGGTACCTACTAAAATACCATATATTGTGTTTTGTGTATAATGTAAATGTATAACGGAGTGATATGAAATGAATATTAATAATAATATACACTGACATAGGTATTCACACGCGCTTTTAATTTATTAATTTATCTTAGTTTTGAATATAATATATAGGGTGATTTTTTAAGCATGCTCACCTCCATTTTTTCCTTCAACAGTACATTTCTTCGAATTATGATTTTCAGAATTTTTAGAATAATCTTTAAAAATGGTTTTATAAAAACAAAAACTATAAAAGAAATGTTAGATGGTATTTATTATATACCTACTTGAGTCATTTTTTACAAATTATTTATATTGATAAATCAATAATAATATTGCTAGCTTTTTCAAATCGTCCAAGCCTCTTACTATACTTTATAACTCGCCGTTCCACCATTATCATATTATTATCCTTCAAACAAAAAGTTGCATAATTCAAAAACTATACTAACTTGAATTTCGATTAAAATAAATCAAGATTCTTAAAAAAATAATGTTGTTTATTGATAAAAAAAAGGAGGTTCCTATTTAAAAAACTGAAGTGTTACAAACAATTTCAATGATCCGAAAAATGGTCTTGGAGTGATGTATTATATAATTCCAAAAATCTAAATTTCAATATAAAATGCATTATTTGATGATAAAAATAAAACGAGCATGCTTAAAAAATCACCCTAAAACATTGAGACATAAAAATATACGCCTATAACATATAAGCCATATTACATATATGTAATAATAATATGTATATACGACGCAGTCTGTTATATACTTAATATATATATATATATATATATATATATATATATACGAACACGGCACGTCGAGTGCGCACTGTATAGACGGCGATGTGGCACAGGTCGCGGAGGAAAATAAAATACGTTTTCTGTTTACTTACGTTGTGCAGTTTGTAGTAGAGACCGCAAGCGTTGCAAACGGGTTCGCCGTTTTGGTTTCTCCTCCACAGCGTCGTGGTGGACGTTTTGCAATTCGCACAGCTCGTCCCGGCTCTGCGCGCAGCCGATTGCAAAGACTGTAAAACCAACACGAAAAAAAAAACAATCGGATTAGTTCTCTTTTTTATATTATCTTACGTACTACATTATTATAATAATATGCTAATGTGCAAGCGACAGAACAAAATAAATTTAAAAAAAAAAAAATGCTCGACGAGGTAAAATCGTTACGGAGGTTCGGGCACGAACACACTGCATCAGGTAACGGGTAATATATTATTACGTAGTATATACATAGACGGTGATGGGGCGAACATTTTATCCTGAATAAGGGCAAATATCGAAGCTACAAATATTATTATTTTAAAATATCAATTAGCGCTATTGTAGGTATAACCTAGAATGCACATATTATACAATATATAATAATATTTTGTTTACATTTCCTCTATTATTACATACAGCATGCGTTTTGTTACCTATACTTGTATATGTAATGATATCGTGCTGACTTCGAAGACTAAATCAATAAAATTTAATAACGCTAATTTATCGCATTCAATTAACATCTGGAACACATCACTTGTTCCAATAATAATGCCCAATTAAATATAGTTAGGTTAGTTGGTATGAGGATATTTTTACAGCCCACCAAAATTATCCATCCACCTATTCAGTGCCTCACTGGAAGTACAAAGTGCGTCGAGATTTCGAAATAACGAATAAAACGCGCGTATCTTAGAGTACGGCTCCAACAATGTTACGACGAATATTAATATGACAACAATGTCCGTCAGTTATTGCGGGAGAAAAAATATTTCGCAACATCGATTATCGACGACGATTTTGCCGCGCGTTTCGAATACCATTTTTTTTTTTAAAATTATTATTAAACGACCGTGCAATCCGAAGAACGACTCGGCAACAACAACACATCACGAAATAATGGCACAGGTATTATAACTTACAATAATATTATATAATATTATATGTTGTTGGTCGTGTGTTTGCTTACACACATATTATTATACCTACACGTTGTGGCGCGCGTAATACGCGTGCCCTTCATAAATACTTTACCTGCACAATAGTAGGTACTCACCAATAGAATAATATTATGTATACACGTGTAGGTATACTTCCAGTAGTTAGCCGACGTGTATACATACATATACATACTGTATATTATAACATTAAAATACACGCGCAGAGCCCGGTAGTTATGATAATTAACAAAGGTTGTAAGTCGAAAAGATTTCTTCTCGTCCTGGCTGGCTATTGTATCAATTAGGCCTCTCGCGGTATGTGTTTATTTATTCGAATTAAAAACATTCCACCGCATTAGCATAATATACAATTCTGTGCGCGTTGTTGTAAGCTGTCGTCCGTTCGAAATCTATAACAACGGCTACTGCGGCCAGGTCTGATGGTACTTAATATTACAATATACGCTACCTACATAATATATTGCTATACATACAGGCAGGCATGCCTAGTTAATTTAGTAAGAATGTTTCGAAATATTTTTGTTGAAAAAAAAAGAATTGAACGTTTTATCATATTTATTTTTCCTTTTTTTTTTCGGTGTTACCACTCCGCCGTTTGCCGGATGCATTTTAACGTCTGCAGCCGAAAAAATAAATGTGCTGTAGGTACATATATATATATATATATATATACAATGAATTTCGTGTGCGGTAGTAACATTTAGACCCGTTTTTCCGAGACAAACACGAACAATAATCCCCGCCCTTTTCCTGTAATTACCGTTTTATTTAATTAGTCGTTATAATATGCTGCGCGTTTCCAGGTGTTTTGACCTCACGGCGCGGATGCGATTGTACGACCAAAAAAATGACAACTATGTAATAAATATTATATTATTATACGTGGTGTTTAACAACAGAACGCGTATTATGTTTATAATTATATTATATTATATTAGAATATAACGATACGAAAAATTCAAATATTTAATTCCGTGTCGTATGATGGGTAAGGTAAAATGCTTAAAGTATTAACAACACTGGTGCCTCGGAGCACAAACATTTTGGTATACCTACACGGCTACACATAAGGTAAATCGATACCTGCACTATACCTGTACATATTGTATACGGTTAAAATGTAAAATCGCTAAGTGGTATGAGGAAAAAAAAATCACGTGTTAAGTACACGATAGGTGTCAAATTTCACAACAAATGTCATTCAAAAATAAATTCGTTTATAATATGAATATATATACGTATATATATACACACGCATCACTCGACTACGCACGTTCGTGTATTATTTCTCGTCGGCCCTAAAAGGTTTTAAGCCATTGAAATATTTTTATACAATATATTGTATTATAATATTGTAGTGGAGACATCATATTAGAGGAGTTTTAAAATATATAAAATACCTACCTACCTATACATAAAGCGTCCATTAAACGCATCGATTTGGCGTGCACGCATCACGGGAACGACGCCACCTATATACAATATATATATATATATATATACCTACGTTTTATAAAATCTATATAGTATATACGCCGTATGATATGGCTTTTTATTTTTCAGCCCCCGACGACCCTAAATCGAACGACCGTCGAAAAACGTCGGAAGGATTGAATAGCGAGTTTTATACGATTCAAACTTTACCATATTATATACAATGGCATAATCGCTGCTGCAGTTAATAGAAAATAATAGAATACAATAAATTCTGTGCGATGCGGACATCGGCAAACGGCGGAGAAGCGGCCACTGTCAGGTAGGTGGATACAATATTATAATGTTATAATAGGTGGGTATTTAATGCGAACGTTTATGGAACGGACACACACTGCACAGGATGGTTCTTTTGTAACGCTCACGAATCGAGAAACCATAATAATACGACACTGTTGTACTATACAGCTTATTATATCTACGCGCGTATCTTCATATGTGGACGATTTGTTTTTCTTTTCAGATAAACTCGAAACGGGACTTTTATTTTCCCTCTCTACATCCGTGGCACGAGTCCTCGATCACGTATGTGCCATCTCTATATATAATATTATTATGTTATACAGGTATAACTTCGCGGAGCGGAGAAAATACTTCGTCGCGTCAATCGAATGTTTAGATCGCCCTGTATATATTATATTATAATATTATACCGTCCAGCTAACAAAATATTTTTATTGCCCGGCGAACAAAGTATCTAAATATTATATATCTCGCGTATATCCGCATCGTGTATAGGTACATTATAATATGTAATAGACCGCGCGATACATTATAGTGACGCAGTTTTTTTTCCTTCAAATAATATTTATAACAAAAGTTTGTCCATTGTTCTAAACTGCAGTAGGTCTCTCTGCCAGCGAACGTCTCATACATTTACGTTTACAGATATTATTATAAGGCATTAGTCGTTCGGAACGCGCACGCAAAAAAAAACAAATTCTAAACAAGCCTATTGTTTGACGAATATCGCGTTAGTCACTCGTACAATAATAATAATAGTAAAATATTATACAACGCTTCATATTATTTCCATGAGGCCACAGAATAATGACAATATAATGAAATGATACTATAAAGGCTATACACGGTCGCGTTCTCTGAATAAGTTGTGTAACGATTTCATGATCCATGTTTTTCGGGGGTCTGCTTCCGCTGTCACGAGATTGATTTCTCCGGAATTCCACGGGCGCCGCCGCCGCCGCACGGTCGACAACATAATAATAACATTATAATAATGTATAATAATGTATATATAGCTAGGTACCTCCTCCGTATACACATAATACGCTGGATATACACATAATAATATCATATATATATATACCTACCCACGTCTAATGCGGCGGCCGGCTACTTATATCGTGGTCCGAATATATATATACATATAATATAATATAATATTATTGGACATCACGGACACTGTAGCTAGCGTAGGCATACATCATAACCGATCGCAAACGACTTGTCCGGTTGTCAATATTATAATAATAATATATGTATACGTATACACGTGAACCGGACGTCAGTGCGCACCAATAATCCGATCGGTCTTCGACGACGGTGAGCACCGAAAACGGTCGTATATATTATATACATATCGTATATATATATATACATGTGTTTAGGCAGTGGTTTTATTTAATATATTATATATATATACATGCTATATTATATTGTCTGTCTTCGCGGGTACGAGACTTGGGCCAACGAGTCCATTAGAGGCTCCCCTGAGACGTAGGCGTGTGCACGCTATACATAATACATTATATAAATATATAATATGCTTATATATCTATATATTATATTATATACAAAACAGCCCCGCGCCGTCCGTCCGGGACGAAGAGAATAAAATAATATCAAATAATAATAATAATAATATTACGCGTCGCGTCCGTATTATAATACGCCGTCCAATTTGTGACTCGTCATTTTATATTTCTTATTTTTATTTTTTCGTTTTCTTTTATTTTCCTCGCCTTTCCAATTATGTATCACGCGCGCGAGATATCCATAAACGGCACGTCAATACATCGTATATAATATCTCGTACGAAGTCTTCGGCGCGCGTGTAGTGTATAATCTGACACGATAATAATATTGTGTTCGCCGATCCAATCATTTGATAAGTGCGCTTGGTATTTTGATAAATGGACACACGACGACGATGGCTGCTGCAGAGACGCAACGGCGGCGGCGGCGGCGGCAGCGGTATGGAATAATAACAATGATAACAGCAAACATATTTTGCTATTCAATTTTCGGGATTCGATACGTGCACAAAATATTGTACGACGACGAGACATAATAACATATAATATACGTATTACAGATATATTTACCGCCACCGGTAACCGCGGTATACATCAGCGTCGGTTTATTTACTGCAATGTTATACGTGATGCAGTTCTACGAATATATACGATTATTAAGTATGTATAGATATAGGTACATGATATTATATGATCAGAGACTTCTGCTGCAGCGGAATGTTGAAAATATATATTACACAGATTAATTATCACAGCAATTATTATATATTTTATATACAAACTAGTTGGCTCGTATTTCGTGCAGCGCCGGATGACGGAATATTATATAATATTCTTCGGAAATCATAACGTCTCCTCTCATATTATAATATATTTATGTGGTATACAGTGTAATTACTCGGGACGCGAGCACTGCACTAATTACCGTGAGATTTTGTCGTTATAATCGCGACTGTGTGGGGTTATTGTTTTTTACGCGTTCGCGGGTTAATCGTCGTCGACTCCGGTGGAGAAAGGTTAGGCAATAAGGTGCCTAATCAGTGCTCTTGATGTAGGTATATGCCTAACCTAATATACCACGGCGGAACTTTAAAAACCGTGACAGTTTTGGTACGCTTATGCGCGCCTAAAAACAAGTATAGTATCATAATATCATCAGATTTCAATTATTGTCAGAGGAGCAGCGCACCGCAGACGAGTGAAAATTCTGCAGAAATCATAGTGTTAAGTATACTCGGTGTTTGAAGAAGGTATATGAAATATTTCAAAAATATGTGAAACATTGACATTTTTTCTAATACAGACGTTGATGATGATTATTAATTAATATCTTAACCAGAGGAAACCATCATTATACAATGAGTAATGGTCACTATAAATAGTTATTAGTTAATGATTGTTTTACCTATAATATTATAAAATTCTGTAGGTAAGTACAAAAAAAAAAAATAATTATAATACTACTGAGATAATTCATAATTTTAAATTTCACGAAATTTCCAATCATTTTATGCATACAACACGAGTGACTGCACATGTACCCATATCCGTCGGATCAACGATCCCCGAGGACCCGATTGAGCGTGAGAAATTGCTAATAGCTCCTGTCCACCAGATCCTCCACCCTCTCTCGTCGACATAAAAACGAACACTCTGATCTACCCTATTATGTAATATATCATATAATATAGCTATACGCGCGCCGCGCATGATGATATTATGATAATATCCAAATCGCCGATGCGGCGGCGGCGGCGGCTACGACCACGTGACGACCGAATAAACGCGATGCCCGTGTGGTAACCGAGGGCGATCTGTATAACGACATTGTAATCGCTGCTGCAACACACACGCACACTGCATATGCACTACGTGTAACCCACTCGCGCGTACGCGTATAAACTATATATAGGTACGACGTTATACGAATGTTATACATATATACCGCGGTACACATGGTACGTACCTATATGTAATGTATTACAATATATTATACGCGTATTAAATACATTATAATATGCGCTAAACGGTCGTGCGCGAGTTTATTATAATAATATAGAGATAGGTACCTATATATGTATATGTGCGTCGTCGCGAGATATCGGGACCGATAACAATATATAATTGGTGGAAAAAAAATTAAGTACAAAAAACTTAATGGGCGCTTCGTTCTCTCTCTCGTTAGGGTTATATACATAATAATATGTGTACACTCGTATACAGTATATATGTGCTCGCGGTCGTGCGCTCGACGGCTACAGCATCGAATAACGATGACGATAATATAATAATATTATAACAACAACAGCGCAGCGATGATGATAATAATAATAATAATAACGTAATGTATAAGAAAAACGGCCTAGATCGCTTCGTCATGCACAATCAATTACGCTATTAGACGATCGTGACGGGGGGTGCAAACACACACACACATCAAACAATTCATTAGGGAAAATTTTCGACCGCACCGCGAACCCACCACAACCGTTCAGAGTACAATGTATAATAACACGTCGCGACTCGCGAGAGACGGCATTTTATTATTATTATTATTATATTGTGTATAGATGGATGCATGGATAGACGAATAAGAAGACGACGACGACGACGGATAATCCGTTCGAATAAAAAAACAAAAAAAAAAACAAACGTATTGTGCCTACATAATAATTGCGGGGTACGTGCGGCGGTATAATGTCCACCCACCCCTGTCGGAGTGTTTATTATTATTTGTGTGTACATCAACGATCGTTCATCTCGGCCGAAGTCCATCCGCGGAATATAAAAATAATAATAACCCTTCTTTCTCGATGTATTTAACTTACTATGCAGGTAGGTAAATGTACGCACGCTCACATATTATAATATTATAGCCCCTCGAGACTCTCGTCGATATCATTTCTTCTGCAGCGCGCACGGCGCACGTATATATATATATATATATTAATATGTACCTACACACAATAACAATAAGTCAATACTATATTATGTTATCGTCAAGGTCGACGATAATATATAATATAATAATATAATATACTGTGTGAAAACACACCGGCGGCGGCGCCGTTTGGTACACATATATGTATACATCTATAAATATAATAATATAATCGAAACGTACGGAACTAGTTTTCGTGTGAACCGTAAAATTCGTATCCGTACATAATATATATATATTCACGGGGTGTTAACGTGATGTAATTAATATATGCTATAGCGCATATTATACATTGTAATAATAATAATATTATTATTATCGTCCGTGCAATGTATAAGAGAATCGGCCGAGGCGGAGGAGTAGGACGACGAAGACGATGACGACGACGCCGAGGACGAGCTGCAAGTGCAGGGGGAGGGCAAAAACAACTATACATGCGTATGGGTTATTAATCGATTTCGATAAAGCTGGGTGTTACGATTAAAAGTAAGAATAATTAATAGGCTAAAGGTTATAATTAGAGGTATATATTCTCTCCGTTAATATTTACTGTAAGATCGTGACCGAGGGGACTTTGCGCAGCACCACCCACCGCACGCACACACACATCGAGGTATATATATTGTGTACGCGCGTATATTAAACCTATAATATTATTATCATTACATTCTAGCGGAGTCTATAAATATATATATACATATGTTTTTATAATATATTATTCGAGAAAGGAATAAAAAAAAGTAATAAAAATAATATACATGAACCCGGAGTACATAATATATTGCTGCAGGTATATAATATATGTAGGTACGCGCAATAATACATCTCATCAATACACCGAACAATAATAAAATTATTATTTTTTGTGCGCGAGAAGATTCGACGATTGTGAAAATATCAAGTACGACACGTCACGTCAAAAAACATCGTGCAATTCAGTGTTATATATGTATATATATATAACTAACTCGTTCGAATTTTCATTCAGATGTTACATCAACATTCTCAACAACAAAAAAAGTCATCTGCTAAAGAATTTACAGGAAAATAGCGTGAATATCACTTAAGAAAATATGTTTGTAACATTTGTGACACGAATATATAAATCACGCGCTCAATGATGGTTTGTGGCTCCGTCCAAATTATTAAAACGACAACGATGGCAATTCGTTATGACATTCATCGTTAACACGAGCAAACTCTAAAATAAAGCTATAACATCTTCCAATATATACATACATATACGTATAAGAAAAGTAATAATTAAATGCCCATTGTATAATGATATACAATTTCTGAATATTTGAAAAAACATGATTCTTAAAATTGTGCTTGGAAACTTTTAAAAATTTGGACTTTATCCATAACATTTGAACGATACACCGCCGTATAGGTATAGTAGTATCATAACGCCGAGATATTACCATAATTATTATTTAAGTGATATCTTATATATATTATAATGCTCAAACCTGTGCTGTCCTATAATAATATTATAATATTATCATCTAGACGTCGCGACGCGACTAAACTAAAATCTCTACAAGACATTATTATTATAATATCATGATATCCCCTCGGGAATCGATGCAAAATATGCGTAAAGAATTTTTTAAACGTTACGAAAGATTAACACGCGTCGATTATATTACACGGTGATTATAAATTACCGCAGCGCGTAAACATGGTTTTCACCTATATATATATTATAAGCGATTATGGTATATTAATATTAGGTACCTATAGGAAATATTGTTATTTTATACATCAGCTGCCTCGCCGCTTCAGCCATACTGCACAAATATGCACTAGCGTCTAATTTATGATTTTTTATTTTTTTTTTGGTTCGACTATATTGTAGGAAATGAATATTCAAAACCGTTAATTGAATTACAACCGAATAGCCCGAATACAATATAATATAATATAATATATATTTATACGAGGCAGCATAAATAGGTATACATATATTATACCAACTTTAACGCGTATCGATTCTTGCGCTCGTACGATTTATTTTATTTTTTAATTTTTATTCGGAACCGGCCAGCGACGCGAAACATAATATACTTACATTATAATTATGTCGACGTATCTACCTATAATGCATAAAACGATAAACGCATCACGTGATGAATATTCATGAGACAATATCACCACCCGATTTTTTTTTTTTTAAGTTACGCTAATATAATATAAAATAGACAGACATGATATTATAATGTTAAATATCGTATGAAACACGTTTCCGCGGCCATACACGTTCGCCGTACCTAACCTGCAGCGGCGTTCAAACGGAATATACTCGTACGGGTTGTTATAACATTATGGTCGCGATTAAAACGGAATTTATCATTCGTATACACAATATAATATATTATACACAACACGCCGCGCACATTACAATAAAATATACACACACTGGCAAATTGCTGCAGTGCTATTGTCGAAACACGAAAATGTCGTGTTTGCGCATATTTTCTCGTGTTACTCACAACAACAACAACAACAACAACAACAATAATAATAATAATAATAATAGTAATAACGCCGAGGAAATCGTTCGTGCCAGGTTCGTGCGAACCCGACGGGCCGCGACTACAAAAAATAGGCATATAATATTAAGTATAAGAGGAAAAAAGACAAAACGGCTTTTCGAATGATGACGATAATAATGTGGTCTATTGTTGAACAATAATAAAATGTATTCTATTTTGGTCAATGGCGGCGGCGTAACGAAATATCGCGAACGGCGGCTATATATAGTCGTAATATATAGTTTACCTGGTACCAATAATATGATATTATCGTGTTGTGTTTTTAGTACGCGTTTTTCAACACACACACACAACACACGTGGAAATATAAACAAGCACGCCGAGTTCTGTAGTAGAGGGTACAACGACGCGCGAGGGGAATGTGAGATCCGAAGAGGGCGGCGCCGGGCAGGGAGAGACCAGTACGGGGTCGGGTCGTTAAATTAGCATACTAAAGCAGAAAATACACATATATATGTGCACACACGATATATCCATATATATATATATATATAGCTACTACTACGACTCTCCCTCTCCCTTCCACCCTCTCACTCACTCTCTCTCAGTCATTTGATCACACACGCGTGTAGGACGGAGAAACTGAATTGAATGTACGTATACATAGCGAGTACATATTATATAAAATACATTATAACTTCGTACCAGCTATATTATCATAATATACTAACAAATTGGCCAGCCAGGAATCCGCTTTCTCACTTTTTTTTTACTCTGACTCGGTCGTTGCTATTTTTTATTTTAATTTTTGTGTTTTTCGAAAACGCCACATGATCGCTGTTGCATACGACTGGTGCAGTCGTTCAGCGTGCACATATTATATAGATACGATTTATGACCGACTTGCGATGGCGACGACGTTACCACAGAAATCTATGCCTATATACCCTCTACCTTACTGATTGAGTACGATGCGTGAATCCATCAGTGATGGCAAGTTTATTCAAAAATTAAACCTCCAAACATCGATTTAACTATTTTTTGTCTTATAGCCTATAAATAGTTTCTTTTATTCGATCATACAAACATTATCGTGATCGTAAGACGCAAAATCTATCGTTTATGTGTACGGGTAAACAGTCATATTATATTATATTACACTATACATATACAATCCTCGTTGGCGGGGTGGTGGGCGGTGCAGGCGACGTTGAACAAAACATGTGTGCGTTATAGATTATTTTTGGTAGTTTTAAAAAGAAAACAATATATTGGGGAAAATAATTGTGGATTTCGGACTTATATAATATAGCCCCCAGCACGTCGTGTAGTGTATAAATTGTGGAGCTGGAAGAAGGGGTCAGACCTAGAGACGTCCGAGGGAGCAGCGGGAGTGGTAAGAAGAAATCGTGCGGAATTAAGTGGTCCGAAGAAAAATAATGGTTTTCAAACTGAAGGACCTAGCTGCTGGCTGGCGGTGGCGTTCGGGAAGGTTTTTCCTCCGAGCGAGTAGTTTTTCCGACAGCGTCGGTGGTGGTGGTAGGAAAAACAGACAGAGCCGTGGCGAGATGGGTGGTTCGAGAGAGCTCGGGCGGCGAGGGACAGTTTCTGCGATAATAAATCACGAGGGATTCGTAACGTTTAGAGAAGATAACGAAACAAGGGAGCTTTGTCATCGGTGTATATATATGCGACGGGTTGCGGGTGGCCTGTATAATAATATATAAATAAACGGATGCGGAGGGGGGGAGGGGCAGGAGAGTCGAGTGTAGAGTACTATACGGCTGGAGGACGGAATAGGAGAGAGAGAGAGAGATCGTTTATCAACGCTCGCGCGTCGTTGGTTCGCCCGCGCTCGGCGCGTCGCAGATGACTCGCGGTGTGGGAGACGGGACGAGCGGCGGAACCGTACTTGCGCGCGCGCGCGAGCGTGTCCCGCTGCAGCGGTGAACCGGAGCGACGGAGACCGACGCCAACGCCGCTACCGCCGTCGATGTCGTCGCGGCCGGCAATTGCGCAGTCGATACTATCGCACGCCGCGCGCTTCGCGTCCCCCTTTTTCGCACGCACGCACGCACAATGGTCGTCGTCGTCGGCGGCGGCGGCAACGGGTGGGGCGAAATACATTTTTACCGTCCCCCTCATCGTTTCATCCCTTATTCGCCGCGGCGCGCGGGGCGTCGCGCGTGCGATTCTTATCGGACGGCCCCTCTTCGGGTCGGTCGTTGTCCGGGGGTTGTGGGGCGGGCGGGATGGTGGAGGGTTGATATAATAATAATAGTAATAATTTCCTCTATACATACGTGGGCTATTTTTTTATTTATTTTTTTTTATTCCCATTATTTCCGTGAGCGTTTTTTACTTTTTCCATTCAGGTGTGCGATATTATATGTATTATTATATAGGTACCTATGTATTGTACGGTATTTTTTTTCAATCCCGGCCCGGTGAAAATGGCACGACGGGGGAGATTCGCGGACCGGTAGTGTTTGGCGGAAGGCGGGTACATTATATGGCCAGGTCGACGGCGATTCGGAAATCGGATGACGTGAAAAAAAAAAAGAAACAAAAAACAATCGAATTTCCAACTGTCGGTTGGACCCGTGAATGACGATGATACACAGCACGCGTACACGTTATATATATATATATATATATATATATATACCTATTAAAAATGGATACTTATTTTTCCCCATTATATATTGTTGTGTTGTATAGGTATATACGTGTTGTACAACACGGTTTGACCGTACGACACGTTATTTTCCTCGAAGCGTATCACTTGGCAACGGATTTGTTGTGACAATCGGAAAACGTAATACCATTAGTATATTATTACAACTTTGACGATAAAAGCTCAGTCAAAGAACATTGTTATATGTGCATTTTTTGACGCGTATAGAATATTTCGTGATAAACTATTTTTTACGCGTATGCGGACGCGAACGAAACGCTATCGACGACAAAGAAACAATGCCCAATAATGTTACATTATGCGGAGGCAGGTAATGTTAATATATAATAAAATAATGTATGTAAAAAACGAACGTTTGCGAGGCGGCAGAGTTCAATTAGACGACCGGTGGCGGCTGGGTTGTTGTCAACGACCGTTATCGCCGTCGTCGCGCGTCCAACTGCCATTCTGTTGTCGTCGGATCAACCGGGCCCGGTCAATCGGGAGGTCTCTCCGGCGACCGGCGACGATACGGCGTGTATTCACAATCACGCCGGTGCCGCCGCCGACTGAATCGCGTGCGTTTATTTATTTTTTATACTCCATCATTACTTTTGTGTTTCTTTAAATAATAATACGACGACGACATTTGCATACACTTTGCACTATGCGCGCTGCACACCACCACTCAACCATGGTATATTATGAACGTACACGACCGCGGTAATAAACGAAAGCGGCGGCGGCGGTTTGACCGACAGCCGGTTGCGGGCGGTACGGCCGCCACTGTTCGCCATGTAAGGATTGACGTGCCGCCTGCACCGGGCGCTTTTTTAGCATTATATATATTATTATATTTACGCTCGCGCACGGGGGCTTTGCCCTAATTAACTCCCGAGGTCTACATATTATATATATTTTATATACTTCTGCCATCACTGCACGACCATCAACCGCGAGATGGGCACACATGTACGACGTGCCTACGTATAATCTACATAAAATCATCGCGTGTGTGCGATTACCTATATATATATGTATATACAGTATACACACTATATTATAGGTACAATAGGTATATAGGTATAAGTATATTATATATGTTAGTTGTGTGCACTTTGCCCGTTCTAAATATGTACAATCCATAAAAACCAAATCGTGAGTTGTGAGTCACTCATATTATATTGTAAGTACAAGTTGATCAAAGGTGCAGATCGAGTTAATGCACAAATTTGACTTGTGCTGGCTGTTATAGCTCCCCATGTCAACGTTTATAAGAACGTTGAGTTATAATAGTTTATATAGTCAGCAAACAATATATTGAACTCTGTAGAAGAATTTTAAATCAAAAGTTAATATGGGGAAAATTATTAATCTAATCCAATCATACGTCAAGTAATGAAGTTTCTAAGTTGAATTCTATTGAATAACTGCAGTGCAGTCGGGTTAAATGCAACAGATAATTAATGTTTTGACTTGGCTTTAATATTTTTAATCGTAATGTAAGTAGGTAGCTACATATTGGTGATAATTTTTTAGTAAGCTACAATATGTAGGATGCGCAGACGTGGTGCATAACCGAAAGTGGTAATTATTCGTAAATCGTCCAAGGCCTCGTAATAATATGTATGTTAAAAATTTAAAAATAGGTGTGATTTCGCGCCATTTTTCGATGCTCTATAGCGCGTATCATAAAGTATAATATAGTATGCGTTGTATTCGTAGTAGCGATATATTATAATTATTGTTATTATTGTTGTATAAATTATGCCGAAAAGTAAAAGCTGACAATGGGACGAGCCGGGCAGAACGAACGGACCGCGTGCGAAACGCACCGGAACGAACCGGACAAAAACCGTCTGCCACCGCCGCGTCTAAATGGCCAGCCGGAATATGGAATAGGTATTGTAGTTATTGTAATTATATCGTTGTGTTATAGAGATGGTGAAAATCACGAAGATTTCTTTGCCCGGCGATCGGAACAAAATGTATAATAAAAATATTATATATATATTAATATATATCAGCACGGCGTATAATTAAATGCCTATTATCGTTGCCGACGGACGCGTGGACCAATTGCAGTGACGTAATATCGGCCGAGAGTTTATTAGCGGCGCGAACAAAATGAAATAAAATAAAACAGCCGTAGTATGTAGAAATTGAATTGTTTGGACCACTGGTTCGAGTGAAATCGGATTATCTCCCCTTCTCGCGCGACCAGCCAATGCTTTTTCCTTCGGTACCTATTTAAACATGATATTATGTTTTCTCGGTGTACGAAACCGTATTCACAAGTGTGAAGTGTGCAGTATTATTAGTGTGGCCACAACGTATATATAAAGCACGTCATCATCATCATCATCTACACGACTATTTATAATATCATCCATATAGTATATGTCAGTTCGTGTGTGGACTCTGTTGGGAAAGTTTTTACCACATTCGATTCGTATATTATATATTGTTCAGCGGCGAGTGTACCGTATAATATGCGTTTTTAAATACGTAACTCATAAAATATGTATATAAAATATACTTAATCACGAGGAGAAAAAAACGGATTGAACTTTTATGATCGAGAACGGATCGTTCGGCCGAGTGTAATACATTTATGTATATCAGACGAAACATTATTTTAATGTTCGCCGCTGCAGTAACGCACGCGTTTGGTGGGCGAGGGGGTGCAAAAGAAAACCATTATGCCGAACGCCAACGATCATAATATATTATATTATGTTATTATAATACTCTTATATTATATATGTATATAGGTGCTTACATTATATTATTATACATTGTGCCGTCTGACACGAGTGCGAAAATAAAATAAGAACGAGAGTAATAGGTGCTGCAGTCACACCACCGACGATAATAATTCATATTTTCGGATACTTTATTCTATACATTATATATATATATATATATACCTACATGGTATACAAAGTTATATATTATATCGTTATATAGGTATATAGTAGAGCCACCCGAAAGTGTTGTGCAGTGAGCTCACTTTGCTGGCACGCGATATATTATATTATATATTGCTCAGCTCCAAACACGATGTAGCACGCCGGCCGACCGTTATGTATAGACTAAACTGCACACACAATATCGTGTATGTGTGGTACGCGTTCTCCGTAAGTCTTGTGTGTGTGTATTGCGC
This sequence comes from Diuraphis noxia, assembly GCF_037042655.1. Taxonomy (NCBI): domain Eukaryota; kingdom Metazoa; phylum Arthropoda; class Insecta; order Hemiptera; family Aphididae; genus Diuraphis; species Diuraphis noxia. The sequence continues at coordinate 4,923,484 of NW_028301715.1, read as the reverse complement.
AGCGGTGCTCCCATTATATGTAAATTCGGTCGTCGTCGGAGGCCAGGGGAAGAGGAGGCGGCACATAGTAGGTCGGCCGCCGTCGGTTTAACTTTAACGCCGATATCGCAGCGGCGTATTATAATATCATATATTATTACGCGCGTATGGAACACGACAAAATGAATAAAAAATTGTTCATAATATAATATATGTTTGTATAACTATATAGGTGCGCATAATATTATGCGTGTGCGTGCAATAGCGAAAAACGAAGACCGTATGGTGACACGGCGAGACAAATTTGTACGACTATTATAATACGATCATATAAATACTATAATATATTATAATATGTATATCTCGTGTGCTGAGACCAGTGAGACCGACGATCGTATACGATAGTAATAATAACAAATAAAAGCGCGCTCGACTCCATTGCAATATAATATGTATATGTATTTTTTAAATTATTATCTAAAATAGGCGCTGTTTGAAAGATATTTTTAATGTAAGTACCTATATATACCAAATATGTGATAGAAATTCTCTCCGTATACAGCAGGGAGTGACATTTTTGGTTAGGTACGGAAAAGAAAAAGTTTTAAAAACAAACGTATATAGTGCAACTATATCATATAGGTAGGTACATGAAAAATTTTAAAGCGAGTTTCAATGAAAATCCTATTTTTGATTTTTTTCTTTCGTTCGACGAATCGATTTCCACATCTATATCATTACATACATATCCACTTAAATGGCACGACAAGCCACGCGATATGACTCGATTGGGGGGTGTTGACGAATATACGAGTATATATATATATACCTAGTATAGAACGAAGTATACGAACAGTTATATGCGTCAAATGATGGTCGCGAGGGGTAACCGACCGTGGTAACCGGTTGTTATGCCGGGGACGAAAAATAAAAACGTAAACGGGGTTTTGAGCAAAGGGGACGAATTTCGAATATGGCTACTCCCCGCGGTCCCAGCAGCTGTCGCCCCTCGTTTTTCGTGCAGCTTTCCCACCGGCGCGCGACCGAGTAAAATACATATAGGAAACGCAGTGCTATATATATATATATATTATATACAGGGGACTATATATACTACACACACGCAAACGTAGAAAAAATATATGTATTCTATAATATATATTATATAGTTGCGTATATACAGCGTATCAGACAGAAAAATCAATATCGTAACGAATAGGTATAATGTATATAATATAATATAATATAGGAGGTTCTGGCGTGGCCGTAGTGGTGGCAGTGTCGGTTGAAATCATCGATTTCTATTTACCGAATAGTGTATAGCGCGATGATTACGTTTGCTTTTTTTTTTTAATTTCCGTGGTTTTGTTAATGCGTATTTGTGTGTGTGCGTCCCCCCTCCTCGCGATCGTATATTATATATTCGCGAAGTGTGTAAAAAAAATACAACATAATACAATATATATATATATATATTATATTAAACCGCCATAGTTTGGTCGATACACGCCATACACCACATTCGCCTTTGACTGTCGGTCGCGTTTCACCCGAAAATATAATATTGTATAGGAGAGGTGCGAGGGTAATATAATATGACATAATAATTCTGTACTGAAGAGATAAATCGAAATATTACACACATTGAATCAGAAGTCCGACCAAGTATATATATATATAGGTACTGCAAGACGCAATATTATTACTTTCTATCGTCGCCATAATCGTTTTAAGAAAAGTGCGATATAAAAGTGTTGTATAGGTACCATAAACGCGCAGGTGGTGGAGGGATGAATTTTTATCGTATCGTTTTTCCCGCTTTTTTTTAGACGCACGACTGTCGGGTCGTTACTCGTATAATATATAGGATATTATATACTACGCCATCATGCTATCCAACGCATATAACATTTTATATTTTAAATTATGCTTAACAGACGGTTTATTTGAAACTCGCGCACAGACAATTTATTCATAAATTCTACATAATTTATATGTGCATATTGAATATATATATAGAATAATATTATATAATAGGAAATAACATATTGTGCGCACGCGCGCGTGTGTGTGTGTGTGGTGTCGATAGGGGGATAATGGCAGATATATTACAAATTAGGACTTTGTTTTTGTCGTTCGGCACGTGGAACATAAAATATATACCTAAAGTCTGAAGAGAGAACGAATTTACATTTTTTGCAAACGGCAAAACAGACGTATGTCAGTCAGTTATACAAATAACGCATAATGTATTTATATATTATATTGTCTTTAGAGAGTATAATACTAAAAAAGTATATTATACTGGAAGAAAAAACGCAGGTAAATACGACGACCTTCGTTAGAGGCACACGTGGGTAGGCGGCGGGCGGATTATCGTAAAATTTCGTCACGTATTTTAATAACGATATAACTATATATATATATAGGTACCACATAGCGGGTTGCACCATAATAATTCAATAAAACACATAATATTGTACAGGATCGATGATATTCGTGTTTTCGTCGCGTTTGTTTTTTTTTTAAATTTCTTTTTTTCTTTTTTAACCATTCGCGTCTAAATTCCAACGCGGGGTAAATATATATTATATTATTATATATATTAAACGTATGCACACGACAGAACAATAATTTCATTGTGCATATTACACACACACACATCACGCTCGCACATGATGATATACACGCGAGCTCGGGTACATAATATATAACGAGCGCCAAAAGCGAACAATGGTGGCGATATTACTCACCAGACGTCTCTTGGGCTTAATCAGCGGCCGGTTTTGCCCGTTCATTTTATAGTAGAGGCCACACGCATTACACAGGTAGTGTCCGGTGCCGTCTCTCCTCCACAATGGAGTCGACGTGGCTCCGCAGTTCACGCACTCTCGTCCTTCTGCAAAACAAACACACAAACGCGTACACGTGTATAAATACAAAAAAATCGTGTACATATTATTATTATTATTATATGTTATTAGTAGGCATAGCAGAATGTCCCAAATCTGTTTGTACACTACATCATCACCGATCTATATACCTCTACCCATTATAAATACGTCATGTTATATAGCAGTATACGATAATATAATATAATATGTAATGCATATTAACCCCGCCAAAGGAGGTCTCTCACCTGGACGAGTGGCATGTACAATTTTAATGTTTTTTTTTTTTTTTTTGATAATGACCGACCGCAGAGCAGAAGACCTCCCCCCATCCTCCGGGTGTCGCGCGACGACGTACCGAAAATAATATTCCAACAATAACGGTATATTGCAATAATATTATATAGTATAATATATAGTATAGTCGGTATAATAATTTATCATCTGCAGATACTTGATTAATTCAAACGATTAGGCAATTTTTTTTTGTAATTATTGTACCAACAACCTTTTCTAATCCCCGCAATATTATATTTTATTATACGTATAATATATATACAGCATAATATACTAGGAGGATTTGACAATTTTACATTAAAATAAGACCTTTTATTAACATGTCATATCTTCCAGATACATCGGCAAAGCAACAGCAATAGTGTGGTTATGTTATGATTGTAATATTTATATTACGGGTCGACTCCGTATATCGATTTTAACAGATTATTCTATTATAATATTACCATTATGTTATCGCGGAGAGAGCAAGCGATAGATGAAAATGATCACGCACACGGCGTGCGACTAAAAGTCAAAATAATTATTGTTTCTTATTAAAAAAAAAAAATATATATATATATATATATATATATATATATATTTTAATTACGTTAAGCACACGCGTCAAAGGTGTGGCGGCACGTCATCGCGCACTGCCATTGTCCGGAGGAGGAGAAAACCGTTTAACCACACGTCGTGCCAATGCTGAACCGATATGGGTAGTAGGTATATTGTAATATAGGTAAGATGTATGTAAGCGTTTCGCAGTGTGAAAGCCAAAAAAGAAACGGAAAAAATAATTTCCAAGAAAAAATACTGGCACACAACGACCTCGTCTCGAGCGCATACATATATTACCGCTTCAGCTATACAATATTATAATTTATTATAGGATCTAGGTATGTATACAATATATAAATACAATATTATATGCACGCAGTGTTGTTGTGTTCGATCTGTCGGACGTTAACGAAAAATCCCTTTTCTATGTAATATATGTTATTTGCATATACTCTATAATAAACTTGTGCGCGCGCACACACACACACACACACACATTGCAGGACACGATCAGCGAGCGTATATATTATATTATATTTATCGTATTCGATTTCACGTTATAAATAGGCTGTTTTCATATCACACATTATAATATTATTATACACACTGCTGAAGCAGCAGCAGCAGCAGCAGCAACAGCAGCTCCTTTCCAAATTAATAGCCACAATAATAACCCGGCACCCGGCCATTATCTCGTCCCGGCATCACGAACTTCTCTGTATATATGGATGGATACTTACACCTATAATGTACACACATGCGTACGTATTGTGGGTAATTACGAGCGCGAGAGAGCACATATTACGCGCATATATATTCTTTTTTTGTTTTTTTTTTTTGTACCAACTCGTCCCTCTGAGATATAACGCCGCGTTGCAGTTGCCCACAATATATACGTATAGGTATATATAACCACGTGTGTGGATCTCTCCGCAGCAATCTCATTTCGAACTTTTGCAACTATCTGTTATATCTATTATATACGTGCACACGGTATAGTTAGGAAGGTATATACTGTTATTATTGCGACTATATACCAAAAGCCTAATAACAAAATTGTTATACATATGTATGGTATATAACGGAACGGGTATACCTATATGGTTGTAATATTGTATGTGTTGTATATATCTACAGGTATAACAATGTATAACGTCTATAATAATAACGAAAAAAGGAAAGAAAAAAAATGATAATAATAAAATAAATAATAGGTACAACAACAACAACAACGACGACAACAACGGTGCGATGTATATAATATATATACAGTTCGTGATGCGTGGGCACTAGAAACGACCGTCGGTATGTAAATTTCACTGCTAATTAGACTGTATAGCGTATCATTACCCGGAATGTCCATTGGAATACGCGCGCGAGCTCACACACACACACACACACATGCATATTTTATACATACACATGTATACGAGTTGCTGCCGGGACGAAAATTATATTGTGCGCGCGTAATACCCACATACATATATATATAATATGTATACACCTACTGTAGCGCGCGAGTGTGCGTGTACGATATTATAGGTACCTATATATGTTTACTTATTTCACTCAAGACTCCAAGAGTCTTATTTTATTTTATTTTTTGCGAGGGTCGTCGTCGTTATATTATTAGCTGTCAACCGAGTGTAAGGTTTGTGGATAAACGAGAAGGTCCATTGTTGTGTATATACACACACACTCATGTAAAAGATTTTATTTCCAATCTACTTAAAGATATTTTATACCCGGCTCCGAAGAATACCCTCTTTCGGAATTGATATCTCTCTCTCTCTTTATATATATATATATATATAGAAATAATAAGTGTATTTACGGGCAACTGGTCATTTGGAAAATTGAGTTTTTAACCGATCCGAATGTATACACGTATATATATATATATATATATATAACGGGTATATTTAAGGATCAACCGTCCAAACGAAAAGAAAAAACCGTTATCGCACCCCTCATGCCATTCAATCATATAAATATAAAGATAAATGTTGTTTGCAGTGCGCGCGCGTGTGTGTGTATGTATGAAATTAGTAGAATAACGATGACTGACCCAGTTTTTGTTTTTAACAACTCGACTGGGCTTAAGGGACGATAAAAAACAAGTCCAACTGCAAAAAATAAAAGAGGAAAACGTAATCCAGAGGATCGTAAAACGCAGTTGGTCGTAAAATGACGTCGATCGCTGCTAAACCCAGCGGCTATAGAGACTATGATATAGATATACACACGATATGTATTAAATATATAGACTGTCCGACTGTCGAGGGAACGCTTATAATTTTTTTAGTGAAAAGGTCGTGTGGTGATGGCGGGAGGGATGCGATTAAATTTGAAACAGCGAAATTCACCCTGGCACAGACGACACATCACGACGATAAGCTGAAAATAAAATATGCATCACTCATCTCGCCTCGAGAAAACTCGCCACTAAACACTATACGTGGCGGAACCGCATGAAAAGTGCATCAGGCGGTCCATTTTCATTTTATCATATTATGCGCCGGAGGATAATACAATATTATTACGATATCGTACACGATGTGCTGTATACGACGGATATATATAATATCAGTGTGCGCTGCAGAGGATCGATTTAATGACGAAGATTTATCAATATATTATATGATCGCAGCGTACAGCAGGGTTGTTACGGTCTCTTCTCCGCAGGAAACGAATTGGAGCGCGCCTGCGCGTTACGTATAGGCCACTTATACCTATATAATGTATACTATATATTATTCATTATTCAATATTATAAACATATACGCTTCGCGTATACAGAACTCCGGGCCAAGGACTCATTTCAACCAAAACTCGAGTCGAGGTCGTTTTTGTAGTATATTTTTTTTTCTTCGAGCATGCGCGCGCGAACTTAACCCAATTACATACATATTACCTATATTAAACTAAAATATAGAATAGAACATATTATGTTATAAAAGATATTTGACAACAGTGCAGGGACTGGGAACGCCATTTGAAGGGAGGAAAAGTAACAATTTAAACGATAATATTGGCCTTAGATAAAAATGTATGAATAACAGTCGTATAATACAGTACGGTGCATTATAATAAAATTATAATGGTAGCACTTTTTTCATGCTTAAACATCAAACCGATTAAGATAAATGCATCGCTGCAACACAATTAAGTTAGACAAAAGTAAAAGTAAGCAAACAATAATTATTATGACATGTTATTACGCTTGTGTATATAACGTGTAAGAATTATATCGGCCTCGTTTAGAATTGAAATGGCGTCGCCAAAGCGCACAAAAAGAATATAATATTTTATACTATATAGGTATATTGTCAATGCGTCTTATTATTGAATTAGTTTTCAGCAAGCGAAACACCCCTCAACCAAACGCCATGTTAATATAATGTTGTTAGTTTTTGTATAATATACCTACTGCAGTGAGCAAAGAAAAAGTACCTCTATACATAATAATTCATACATAAAGGTTTTAAAGCGGAAGTATAGTAATAATAATATTTTAAGTCCGCGGGGGTGTTGTTATCATGTGAGGAAAAATAATGTATTGTATTGTATGTCTAATGACGAGAGCTGTAAAATTATGTTATTTACGTCGTATGTTTGTGTGTGTGTGTGTAATGTCGGCAAATCGTCATGCTTCAGTCGGTATACATATATAATATACCGATGCATTGTATATATATATGTATATAAGTAGGTACCATTAACGTGCGACCCGCGCAGCCAATATGGCGGCCGCTCCAGTGTCGCGTGGAGGTAATAACGCAATTCGAAATGAAGAATAAAAAAAAAACTATGGTCAGCGTGCGGATATAAATTATGTATATCCATACCCGTAGTATTTAAGCGTAAGTACTATAATGATATTATTGCGGTGACAACCGTGCGTATTGTATTATTTGGGATTTTTATAAATATTAAATTTGACACTATCTTATTAACCGTCAGAACGTTGAGTACCGACACGCACGATCAATCGAGGTAAGTATATTATGATAATGAGTTTATTTTAATTTTAATTAACCATAATAATATTATTTACAGAATGTGGAAAAATTAACTTAAAATAATAATATTAAATGATTCGGCTAAACCTCGCCATGTGCAGTGTATTATCGGTCATCAGGACGGAGGTCTAGAAAACGAAATAGCTGTTGTTGGTACATGTCAGTTTCACGAAAAACGCGTTTATCGTTCATAACGACCTCTTCCTCCTCCGTAAATATAATAATATTATATGATATTATTACAATATTATGACGACAATGATAGGCAAAGCGCAGGTACCTAAGCTGTTGCTGCTGCTGCAACAAGCAACCTTGACGAATATCTATCGAGACGGGTTGATGACATTACGCGAGACTACGCGCACACGTCGTTATTATATTATTAATATAATAAAATTAGACGTTCAAAAGTTGTTCGATTTCGTGACATGAGTGGAAACATATCGTATAATAAATATTATATTATATACCCACGTAGATGTGCGGATAGCAGGTTTATATACATCATAATATTATACCTAAATGCAAGATTAACTAATTTAGAGATTTTAATAGGAGACGTCGCGACCAGATATCTCTGGATTTTATACTGTGTATAGTGTGTACCTTGTGTATGTGTAATTGTCAATGTGTGTGTGTTTGCGGTCGTTAATGTTGTTTGAATATTTTAAATTAACTATATATAGATAAGTAATTATTTAATAGTCATTTGGACGAGTAATAAAGTCAACAGCATAAATCAATTATCGTAGTAATATGTTAAAATAATACCGTATAATATGTTATATTATAGGTATGTAAATGAGTTAGTACTTAACTATACTACAATTTAAATTTGTTCGATTTCGACAATTATTATTAAATCGAGGTAAAATAAACGTAGACTTTTGTCATATTATTGTAAACGATTGTGCTTAATATCTTGAGATTAAAATATAATTACTATTAATTTCCTATGAATAAACGTGAGGGTTTATTCGTAAATTCAAATCGTATGGTTATCGCACGTGGACGGAAACCTTTGACGAATGCAAGTTTTTTATATAATATATACAAAATCCACGACTTGGTACTGGTGAATTTTTATAATCTCGCATTTAACACGTTCATCTATTTTACGTATTAATGTTGGAATGTCATGACCGAAGGTATATGGTCGCAGAGAATTTATGAAATATGTATTAAACGAAAAAAATTCATACATTGCGTCGACGGCGAAGCGATAAAAAACGATTAACGTGCAATTAATCTCGAATTAACGACCATAATAATTTGTGGTAATATACACTCGACCGCGGATATATAATAATTCGAAACAGTGAACTTATATTATAAAAACTATTTATAAATAAATTTATACAATACCGGAGACGGAATTAGAATAATTTTATATTTATTTTGCTCGCGAAAATTGTGCAACTCGAAACGCCGCCGCACCCATATAATTGTATGTATTTTTTGTTATTGCGCGTGTTTTTAAGTCGAAAACTCTAATAGTGCGAGATCGGGTCGACTATTATAATATGTATACACGACAAACTTGAGGTAATACGATAGCTCGTTATGATAACCGGTATGTACACTAATGTCTAGTATATTCAATAATGTAGTATAGGTTAAGTACTAGTTAAATAGTAAGTTGTGACTGGAATTTCGCATTATATATATATAATATTATATGTAAAGATATACACATCACATAGATATTATAATATTTATGTCACAAAATAGTCAAAGAAATAGTATTGGTAAGTGTATAATAAAATTGTTAGGTATACATATTGTATAAGGATAAAGGGAGTGCAACTAAAGTATTCAGTACCTTATATGTTATGTATTTGTGTAGATGTCAGATGATGAGTATAAGCAAAAAATAACATCGGATGATGAACTGTAAAGTAAGCAGAAATGAATTATATATTATGCAGCTCTGCAAATATGTATATATATAAGTATAGTTATAGAGAAGCGACTAACAGTGTTAGAGGAAGATTATAATATATTAATAAGATTAACTATTCGTTAGTATATTATGTTATGTAAAAAATGTTAAAATATTCTAGTGCTGTCATATATCATTATTATTATTATAATATTCGATCTACACAATGTTATGGTTATTATTATTGCCGTGTTATTAAAATATTATATATTAGACTGTTAAATAGGCGGTTAATTATTATTATGCGTGTCTGGGGCAAAATGGTCTTACCGGCGCTGGTTCTAGACTTATTTCTGGACGACGAGGACGAGGAGTTTTTCATGGCGTTGGTGCCGGGCGAATGGCACGAGGACGAGGGGTGTTTGGCGGGCGAGAAAACGGTGGGGGCGATGGCCGAATGGTGGTGATGGTGGTGATGATAGGGATAATGGGTGTAGGACGACGAGGACGTCGGGGCAGCGGTGCCGGCGGCCGGTTCGTGTTGACCGCCGCCGCCGCCGCCGCCGAGTTGGTGATGATGGTGGTTCAGGTGGTACGCGTTAAACGAGGACGAGGCGGACGTCGAGCTGCCGGGCGACGTGGCGCCGCTCGACGACGAGGTACCTTCGCGCTGTTTGGACGACGAGCCACCGGACACCAGCATGGACGGCTTCACGTCCTGGACTCCGACGCCTCCGCCTCCACCTCCTCCGCCTCCTCCACCGCATCCCTGATGGTTGTCCGGGTGCAGGAACACGCCCATGGACGCTATGGAATAGGCAGTGGCCGCAGCGGCCGCCGCGGCCGCCGCGCTGTTCGAAGACGAAGACGACGACGACGAGCTCGTGGCCGTCGTCGTTGCGGTGGTCATAGAGTCGGGCGTACTGTCCTTGGGAGGTGTCGGCGGGAACGTGAACATCGGATGTCCTCCGCCGCCGCCGTTGTTGCCTCCTCCGCCGCCGGAATGTTGCATATCTTTGGACGAGGAGGCGACCGCCGATGGCGAGTCGTCCTGCACCGTCGGCGACGACGAATACCAACCGCCACCGGGTGACGACGATTGCATTTTGGTGTCTAACAGATTGTTGCCGTTGTTGTTGTTGTTGTTGTTGTTGTTACCGCCGTTCAGCCAGGCGGCAGCAGGATGAGAAAAGTGAGACGGCCTACACATGTTTCTCGTCGATCCTGCAACAATAAATTTCGAAAAATCAGTACCTATATATTATGTAGGTTTAAATATTATTATTCAAAATTATGGTGATGTGAAAAAAATGAATATTATATATTATTTGTTATTTTACATCACAGATAATGCTGAATCATTTTAACATTTGATAAGATATATAGATTTATTATACATATATTACATATTATATACCTATACCGGCTATACCATATACTACTAGCAGTACTAGCCATCATAGGTATATCCGAAAAAAAATTTAAGTATGAAAACAATTAATAGTAGGTTATATAGGTATATGAAAACATTTATGATTTATAAAAAAGGAAAGTAAAATGCAGTTATGATGGTGATACATAGTTTCATCGATCCCTACGAAGATTTTTATCACTATATATAGTTTCAGGGCAACGAGTTTGAAGTCATTGTTAATCGCTAAATTCAATATTGTAGGATTTTATATGTTTAGCTACATTCACCCGATTTGAATGCAGTTTCTAGCTTCCGTCGCCGTTTCAGTCAATAAAAGTAATTACGACGTCCTCCTTCTCCGAGCAATAAGCACACATTGATGTATACCTCCTACATATAAATGGTATACATTTTTATTGTTTATCATAAATGGCTGCAAATTTACAATTTGTCATTTACCACCTGCCGCCGCGAAATATAGTCGTTATTATGTTATAATAATATTATTATATTATTATTTATTCACACGTGTCGTATATACCTAATACCGATGCGTATAAATGCATAATAAAATTCGCGGCACAGCGTATAATTTATGCGTTTCGCAGATCAGGCGCGACGATAAATCGACGCGTGCATATTAAATGCATCATACATATTATACGGGGTGATCCATTTAACGCGAGACACTCATTATTCCATAAATCAATAACGTTATTGAAAATATTTTTTTACACGATTTAAAAGAAGTAGTTACAAAATAACATTTTTCGAGAAAAAAATTATATTTCTATCGTTTTTACTCTTCCGAACGACGCACACATTTGTATCTTCATATATTCCGTACAGTTAGTTTAGTTAAATGCATTTAAAGTTTAGACGAGCAGAGTAGCGGTCCAACATTTTGCGGGGTCCTCTGGCTCCACTCAATTTATAGCTCGTCTTAAAAGTATTCTACAAAGACATTTTCTGTCGCCGTCTTACAAGTGCGTACCTAGTTACCAAATTGTACGATTAACAGCTCACTTATGGCTCCGTTAGTTTAAAAATTAGAGTGAAATTATCCCTCATAAAATTTTATGTGTCGACGTAGCGTCCTCTAAACTTTAAATACATCTTGCCCAAACTTTCATTTTTAGACATTGAAAAACTTAATAGAAAAAAAAAATGAAAACAATTATTTAAAAACGTTAATGATATAAATAGTATAATTCTTAAAGACGTTAATATAATTTGAAATACGAGTAATAAATAATGCGTCTCACGTTAAATGGATCATCCGGTATAATACTATTGTAGTATGCGTGCGAGCAGCCTCGGGATCTCCGTTTCTCTCGTCTTAGCCGTACTGCACCAGCCGAGTTAAAAAGGTATTTATATAATATCACGTGATAGACATACACATAAAGTAGTTTGCACCTCTGTCAATAATACATCAGCAGCAGCGCGCGCGTGTGCATTACGTTATTGGCCATATTTTTTTTTCTTCCGCTGAAATCGATTTATCGCGATGCCATTGCCCCTGGCCGAGCGTAACGCGCGCCATTCACCGTTTGACTAGGCATACACATCGTCGTTTACGTAACGACAATAATATATTATATAGGTACACACAATTGTAAGTGGTGTGTACATTATACATATTAATATTATACTTAAGCGCACAACTGTATACGACGACGACGACGATGATGATGTCTAGAGCAAAAGGTATTAAAATCCGTCTCGTGGAGAGGTCGTCACGCTGGTCACTATACTCTACTCGTCTCCGCTTTCGTCTTTTTCAGTCGTCGTAAATATAATATAGCATAAAAATCGTTTACAGTATGTATAACATCACGTTTTAATTATATATAATATTTATATTAAGCATTATTATGCGACCCGAAACGAATTGTCTCGGTCAAAACGGGACGCGTTCATGCGCATATACAGGGTGTGCCAGAAACTTGCAACGATCGCGGCCTCTGGCCCTCGTCCAATTACGGAAAATAATGATAATAATATATTAATAACGACGATGTGACATATTATATTATTACACTCGCGCGCAATATTATACATTATTATTATTATTATGTGCGGTACGAGTGTACGCGACCTCTTTGAAGATGGGCGGCCACAGATAAAGGGCTGCGTTTTTATTCGTTCACACGCGCGCGCGTAATACACATTTCGAGAAGAGAAAAAGCGCCATTAGAGAGAGAGAGAGAGAGAGAGAGAGAGAGAGAGAGGACAAAGCGCGTGCGTTATCTACGCCATCGAAACGCTCTCGTGAAAACGCGACCAAAAGTCTCCGCGGGAGAGGACAAAACACGATTGAACGTCTCCCCCCCCCCCCCCCCCTCGAAGACCGCGCGAAACGTTTATACAGTTGTTTAAACACACCACAACGAGAAAATAATTTTATGCGCCTTTGATGTGACCTGCGAACTCGTAATGAAATACTGTGCATATGTTGTAATCACGCGACGGCTATTATTACCAAAAATAAAATCGCCCCGTTAATAGGATTAAATCCACAAAACGCGACTCTCATCGTCAGTTTGTATAGGACCGTATATTTAGAAATAATTGTCCACTGTGCAGGGACAAGAAGAAATTACAAAAATTTAAATTTTCTCACTCTAAATTGTGATTCAAAATAATATAGTACTTATTTAATTGTATATATCATCGCATAATACCGAAGACGACGTTTTTTTAGATGTTTACGGTGTATGATTAATGCTGATAATTATTGTATTATATTATAAATTATCAAAATATAATATAATTGTTGGAAATAAACGAATGGCAGTTATGCGAGGATTAAAACTTTGCATTTTTTTTTTTTTTATATTAGCCGCCCAGGGCAACAGCTTCCTGGCTCACCACCCTAATACAGTCACCCGTTCGGCCTAAATTATATTACAATCCATAACGATATCTAATAGCGATAATATTATTATTAAGATGATATTGTGTTAAGCGAGAAACGTAACGGGGGGGGGGGGGGGGCGCTAATCGCAGCCGATCGTGTGAAACACTCGACCGTTTACGTAACATCGGATTGATTTTTATTCTCTTGGTTTCTGATCACTGCTCGGCGTACGCGACCGCCTTGATGATGCTAATGTAATATTATTTCGGTCGATTAATCAACGACGGCGGTCGGATTATAATAAAGTAATATGAATATTAATCTCCGAAAACGAGCAGCCTGTGTGTGACAACGACTCTACAAAAATATCGTGAGCGTATGCGTCATATCGTGTTAAAACAAACGACGACGACGACGACGACGACATGTACAGTGGACTTCGTGTAAATCGATAAAATATAAATGTTTAGAAATTAATACCCGTGTCGCTATGTTCGGGCAATCGATCACGTACACAACCGAACAACTATTCATGGACACCTCCCAATAACGTACAATATAATAATAATAATACATTATATTATTATATAGCAATAGTATATAGGTACAGCTAGTGTATTGAAAAACGAGTTCTCGCCTCAAACACAACTGTCGCATTCGTAATGCGAATATCATATTATTATTATTATAACGCGCGTTATATATTTTTTAATTTATCGAATTTTCTAAACCACCTGTGCGTACTAGTATTCGAATCGTGTACCCGCGAGTAGTGTATCTGTTTGCATGTGTGTGTACTGTGTATGCATCGTGAACGTTTTCTATATGTTATTATACACTTTTATTACGCCGTTTCGTAATTAACCGTCTCTGCGCTCCGTAGCTGTATTTTTTTTTCTTATCCAACGTACCTATATTATAAGATAACTATGTTTTTATGACAATAAAAATGCGTTTTATTATTATTATTATTACTATTTATTTTTTCTGTGTAATGGACTTTTCATATAGAATATATATATATTATATATATATTATTATATTTATGTATAGGCGTAACTATTATAAGTACTGGCGTACGTATAAGTGATAGTAAAATCGAGAAAGTCTGGCGGACACTGTATTTTTTTTATACATAATATACACACATCGGGATTCTAATGATCATGTCCAAGTTAAAGACTACACAACCGCATACAAGCCTAGTAAATGTATTTTCGTGACATTATCAATCGTTTATATTATATTATTAAAACGGTTAACGGTTTTTCGAAACGCATCGCATATAATATAGGTACATACAGCTAGTACTGCAGCAGTAGGTAGTTATTTTCATTAGCAGTGGTTATCAGTGGCGGTCGGTTACATATTATTATTATATAGTTATGGTAGAAACAAACGCGAGGAAATTCTCACACGATGATAGCTGCACTATATTAAAATCATGCATACATAGTCGGTATAGATATGAAAAAATAGGTATTATGATTTATAGAAAACAAATAATGTATATTATTATGGATAATCCGTTTTTAGAATATTTTGTTTCGTTATCAATTATTAAGGACGAGAATAATAATCCAGGCGACCGGTGTCGGTCAAATAGTAATTTCGAGCAATACACGCTGCGGCTGTATCATATAGTAATGTTTATAAATTTTAATCTAAACGAAGAAAAAAAATTAAAAAACAGGTGAATCGCTGCACCGGGCCTGCAATTCGGAGGTACCTCTAGGTATGTACAAGCCGGCTAAAGATATACGCGTGCTTGGAGGTGGACAGGTGGAGTCAGAAAATTGTCGCTAATGACGTGTCTTGCACACATACACACACATATACACGTATTATCAAAAACCGTACACGCGTACGTCGTATAATATTAATGAAGAAGTGACGGCTTCGGTCCTACACGTACGCGCAACAACTATAATAATAATAATAATAATAATAAAAATAATCGTTATATTATATTATTATGCGCGTACAATATAATAATATATCCGTCGTTTGGTCTTCATTACGTGAGAAATTGGCGATTCAAAGCGCGGACCGGCGGCGTAGGATATATCGAGAAGATGTCATGCGCCACATATTAAAAAGTCGTTTATAACTCGCGCGATATGAAGTCTATATATAGTAATACAAATTGTATGAAATACTACATTAGAACGTCCTGGTATGTGTATACTATAATCGAGAGAAAAAATATTCGAAAATAATAATATTATTAATAATACATTATATGAATAATATTATATACAATAAATAATAATAATAATATATTAGTAAAAAAAAACCGTTCATACCAAAGCCGACGGTTTTAAAACCCGCGCGCACGTCTGTTTTCGGTCTCGTGTGTAATAATAATAATAATAATATTATAATATTTCTTATATACTATAACGCGTATACTACTTATACGTATATGACATTATAATATTTAAACACGTAGATAGGTGTTGTACGCGTGTGTCGAAAAACTATCAGCTCGCCACTGCGTCAGACACTTATTTTGGCTGTCAATTTACTAATTGAGTCTTTGGACGCGGCGTACAAAGACCGTCTGAACGGACGGGTGCTGTTGGTGCTGCCGTTGAGCCGAACAACGTTGACGAAGACCTGCAGCAGAAGGTGGAGCTGAGGTGAGAGACAGACAGACAGAGATAGAGTTGGGCAAAGAGAGAGGGAGAGAGACATTTTAGGGGAAAAAATAATAATAATAAAAAAGGAGCGTACAGTTTTGACACGCGCGCGTCACTCCCGAAGCCTCGGTCCATTAGTCAAATTAGCTACCGCCCGCCGACGTACATACATATATATATATATTCCAAGTATATACAGACAGACACACACGCACGTATAAATATACATACACATAATATATTATATTATATTATATGTGTCTGTAACGCCAACACTCGCCTCGGGTGCACGCGGAGAGAAAAACTAATAATAATAATACCAAAACCGAACCCGTAATATATCACACCCCGTGTGTCTGAAGCAGGTCCCAAACGACTGCAGCATCGCCCACGCTGTAGGTATATGCAACGTATATAGCATATATTATAGCTATATAGTGCTGTGCTACACCACATCACTGCACACAATCACATCTTATATATCCAATATTATATGCGCTTATGCAGTTAAGAATAGTATTAGACTCGATGAGACGATGACTGTGCGTGGTGTACCTACGATAATAAAGGTGATAACGAAAATATTATTATGATATTAAGTTCGCGGTGATGAAACGATGAGCAGCATCAGACGACTTTTAATCGATTTCAATATTTTTGAGAGCTAATCGTTTTCCTATATACCTAACACCAATACATACAAAAGTCGCTCATACGTCATAGAGATTAAGGACAATAAAATAAAATAAAAACATTTATAATTTCTTTTTTAACTGATCAAAACGACTTTGGTGGATTTCACATAAAAATATATTTCCTATAATATATACTAACAGAAACACACGCGCACATACACGAATGCGCGCACAAAACATTTGTTTAGGAATTCGAAGCTGTCAAACGGAGAATGATTCGAACTTCCTGAATGATAATAATTTGTATTCCAAACGCCTGTGCGCTCTTTTAGACACGCATAAACCGGTTGTTATATACCCCTTAAGATCATGATATTATATTATTATACATAGTATACCTATACATAATGTGTTATTGGTCCGGCGTGGTTATTCTGCATAAAATATAGGTACGAGTTTTTTTGTTCTCTAGCAATACCTATATAGTTTTGATTTTTTTTTCAACTACGTATGGAATTAATTCAGAACTGAAAAAATAACTAAGCTGTCCAATGCGAATCACATATTTTATGCATGCGCCATCTCGTGTGATATATAAAACAGACACGTTATTACTGCAGTGTACCTAACCTAACCTAACCTGTACAAATGATGTGTGCGTATATTGATAATAATATGACTTCTAAACGATCCGCGAATAGAACATTTTGTTTTCAATTTCGCGAAGGCAAGCAACGCTACACTACACGCCAACGACACGTTTTCAGTACTGCTGCAGCCGGCAAACGTCCGGTACCATTAGTGCGGTTACAAAAAATATTTTTATACCTATATAGGTACTATTGGCACACCACCGAATGGGTGAAAAATCCTTGAAAGATATTTGACAACAATAATGGAAAAAAAAGTAGATAGATACCTATACCTAAGCGCCCATTATATTATGATTTTTTTCAACACGAGACAATAGGAAAAAAAATACGCCATAATGTGTTTTGAAAATCAAAATACGAACTACATATTGCTATATATATAATATTATATATACATAGTCGATGCAAATAACAAAAAATTTCCTCCGCATAAATATTGCTTGTATAATGTATACCTGCCGATAAATATATATTACGAATCTGCAGCAGTGCTAACGACGCGAGGTTTGCAATAATTATAGCTTGCTTTGACGACGACAATGATATTTTGTTACACACGCAATTTACTCGGATTGTACCTTCACATTTAAATCGGCAACCACATACATATTTTGTTTATTCAAATCATATTATAATGTTATGCTCACATATTGCATTTTCAATGCACACATATTTGACAGTCACCATACATGCAATGTCAGAATAACCAAATAAATGGAGTACAACTATATAGAAATTAGACCATTATAGAATTTGTTCCAATAGTCACGACATTTATTGACTTTGAAACGATGATATTATCATAATATATTATTAGGTATCAAGAAAATTAGGAAGACATCGCACTCGCGTGTGTTTTGACACGCGTACGACACTACGACATAGCAAATGTTCGTTCACTATTGTTTCAATAGTAGTGTGCTTCAGTTAGATTTGATATTAGAGTGAATTTAACTATCATAAAATTGAAAGATAAAGTTAATTTCTAGGGTCCCCGCGTAAGGTTTTATTGATATTATAATTTTCAAATTAGTTATGACCTTTTTAAAGCTGTACATTTTAAAACGACACTTGCGGGTGCAACGTCATCTCAAATAAAACATATGTTCAAATCACAGTAATCACTCATAAATCCGATCAAAACTATGAAGTAGATTATAATATGATCGTAATTACGTTTATGCTAAAAAACGTTAAACATAAAATTAATCATAATATATAATAATATGTATGTACCCATACGAATTTACAATTCCACGAGTTCCGTCGGGTCTTGCGGGCCACCACGTGCACACGTCCCGTTACGTTCTGCCATAATAATATTATAACGACGTCGAAACTAATACGATCCCCCCCCCACCCACCCCGAGACGTGAATTTCGCAGGTATATTATTATACCCGAAACACGACTCGCACACAAGCACACACCGGTCGGTATATGACACTCAGCATCTCAGGCGGCTGCTGTGGCGGCGATACCTGTTTTACCCAACGACAACTTAAAGCAGTGACATAATTTTCAATTCTCCTCGTTTTTTTCGTTTTTTATTATCATTATTTTTTTTCCCGCCATGTATACGTTTGTAATAATAATTATTAATGCGCGGGCCTATATAGTAGGTAGGTAGGTATAAGTATGTGTGTGTGTGTATACGCGTTTATATATTATTATTATTATTATTATTATTATTATGTTCGTCGTGTTGGTCGAGTAACGCGCGCGACCGAGCGAGAAAGAGTGAGAGAGAGAGAGGAAAGAAGCCGCCACCGTCCCAAGGAAATAATATAATATATGTACATGCAAAGCCTACGCCCTTCGTGTTGGCGCGACACATACAACGGGCGCGCGGGCCAACCGCGAACCGCACGCGATATATATTATTATGTGTATATCGTATATGCCTGCGTGGCCGACAAACGTCGGGGAAATTAATAATGATAATGAAAAAAAAATGTATATTATATACGGTGACGGAGTCGTAAGGAAAAATTGTAAAAAAAACACGACGTGTGCGCACAATATTTACGACGTATCACGCGGACAAAGGTGCCGAAAAAAAAACGATGCGACATCAACCGTTCTTATGAAAAATAAATAAATAAATGAAATGAAATATTACGTTATATTATATTAAATACGACGTTCTTGCAGCAGTGTGTATACAATATACTAATATTATTAACTTTTTTTTATTATATACCAATAATATATTATAAGATGTATAATAGACGTAGGTACTATATACTATATATTATTAAAATATGCGCAAAGAAAAAGAAGAAAAATAATAACAACGGCAAAGTTTAAGCGCGTATATGTTATATAAAGACGAGCAATAGTTATATATATATATATGTATATATATGTATATGTATGTAGTAGCTTCTATATATGTGTGTGTGTGTGTGGAATAGTAGCTGCCGAAAGAAGCGCGGGGCGTTTATTTTTTCGTCGGCGACGGTATTTCCGGCCATGTTCAAATTGATTTATAATTCAAATAACGACCAAAAGGTGCCACAGTCTCACGATCACAACAATGGGCCACGCATTCCACACGAACCGTACGAGCCGCCGTTCGTTGTTACCACCTTCGGCATTGTTTTTACCATATCGAATAACATATCATACGAAATATACGTGTAGTGTAAGTATATAACTACACATATATATCAGTTTAGTGTGTATATATAATGGTTAGACCAAACGTGGTATAATGGTCCCGTCTGACCAGCCGAGTTTTAGTGCAATACCAATCCGATTAGTATAAACTATATATAATATCGGCGTGAAGAAGCAACATAGTACCTACATATAATAGCAGTGTCCAATGGCCATACCTCGTAAGTCGTAAGTCCGAAAAGCCAATTTTCCAGGACACTACGCAATGGTATAATAATATAAATGAAAATATAAGTTAGCTGATTCAAATGGAATTATACGAGGTATTGTTTCTTTATCGACAATATATCACTATAAATTATTCGGCCGTTACCGCCGCAGGTACCTAGTTATATATTATATATATATTGCATAGTAAAATGCATAATATTATCATGTGCTTAAAAAAATTAATATCATGTTGTATTGCGTCGCGAGGACACATCGCGAAATTCGTCTGTATACTTTTCTTGGACGTTGCGCACGATGCACACTGATTTTCGCTGGCCGTTATGACACACTTCGGCCACGATACACATTCAAGCTGTGTATACGAGCGAATCCACACACTCAGTCACACACACGCCTATAATAATAATAATATAATAACAATATTATAATGTCGTTGTAAAACGTTGTTAATTAGCGCTCGCTGCAGCTCCGCCGCCACCATTTCAGATACCTAATAATAATAATCATAATCATAAAAATACAGATATTTTGTTGTTTTATACTCGTATTTTTTTATTCGAATTAACGACCAAACGCCCAAGGACCGCTGCGATACTGCTGCACATTATAAGAAGGTCGTCGCATACTATAACGTTATAGGTACCTCCTATGGTATAATAATTCTACACAGGCGCACGCACAACAGGATAATATAATATGTAGTATTAATATAGGTATGGGTAAATAAGTTACCTATACTCTCGTCGTAATAATTAAAGTACGTACACGCCGTATCCGCTTGCGTATAATTAGGTTTATGTACGTATACTTATTCATACGTGCGAGTGCGATGTATATAATATATTATTATATACGAGTGATATTGTTCTAACAAATAATAAACAATTTTTGTTTTTATTAATACTCTCCTGCGTGCGTCCAAAAAAAAAAAAAAAACATAATATATTGACATATTGACATATTGTATTATTATATTATTATTGCAATACTGCGGATAAAACGTCACTATTATTTGAATACAAGTTATGACATAATAATTATATTATAACATAGGTATTTAGCTCGTCGCGATATAAAATTAAAAATAACATTGTATAGGTGACGAGCAAATAAAAAGCCGCCACGTCGTGTATAATTGATAAATCGTGTGCAGACGACAAGCGAATTGAGTGTGCACAAAAGTAGGCAAATTATAATAACAATTATTATTATAAGAAACCACGAATAGAATGAAAAAAACCTCCGAGTAAAAGTTTTTGGCGAAAGTTTTTACACGAAATGAACTTACGGCCGCGGGGATATTGTTGTTTCGCGATAAAAATATATATTATTTTATTATTGCGATGACGACTAGTTAATGTAGTAATATAATATACTGAGTTATTGTACGCACGCTACAGGCCGCGGCGAGGGAGGTTTTTCATCACGGCTTTCTCTATATCTCATAACATATTATACATATATAATTACAGACCATCATCGTATTACAGTGTCGAAATTTCGGTAAAAACAGGGGAAAAGTCAGTGCAGTACATATGTAGAAACAGTTTTAATATACCACGAAGATAGAACGTGTCTATAGGCACGTTATCAATAAACTACTCTTGCCGATGTATTTCGCACCACACCAAAATAATCATGTTCGTGCCTACCATAAGTCGTACCAATAATTATTGCAATCGTATAATTTGATCACATATCGTAATTTAAAGGTATGGTAATTTACTCGACACGACACACGACGCACTCGTAGCTATGAATCCGGCTTAGCACATGACCTATAATATAGGATATATTATGTACCAATTTTCAACCGCTAGCTGCAGTCGTCTTCGCTAATGACAATAGAATAATGATAACGATAACAATACCTCCGGTGTTCATCGCATTATGAACAAAGAACAAAAGTCTAAGTAGTCGCGGGGAGACCGCGGTACTTTGTCACGGCACATTTCGACGATGATATGGTAAGAGCGGACCCGCCCTCTCGAGGGGGAATATTATGTTATAAAAATAACAGAAGAGACGCCACCAAAATATGTTACGTTATTGTCGTCGTTGTTGTGCTGTTATTATGTACGTCAAGACGTCCCCCTCACCACCAGACCACTGCGACAGAACTCCCCCACCGAGGCCGGGATCCGGGCACCGTCGGGATCGACCAATCGCGTACCGAGCTCTTCCGGGGCAGGAGGTATAAACGTGCGCGCGGCACGTAACGAGACCGACGGACAGGAATGTGCGCGCCGGACTGTCGCGGCCGCGCGCGACAAATGCGCGCCGCCAGAGCTGCGAGCTAGGACGACATGTATTATTATTTATAATATTATATATTATTGTGGAAAAAACTCCGAGAGACGTGCGGCGCGGCGGCCGCGTTCTCGTCGGAGTGAGAGCAAGCCGGTTGTGCCCCTCGGAGACCGGTCGATTAATCAACCGCCGTCGCAGTGCGTGAAGCGCGGCTCGCGCGCGCGCGCGCGACGACCCCGTTTGTTGTCTTGTCTCCGCGCGCCCGGTTGACGACGGCGTTGGCTGATATTTTATTTTAATAGTTACGGTGCGCGTGCGCGCGGGCCTAGAGGCGAACGAACAGTAAAGACACGAACATTATCGGTTACACCAAAAATTACAAAGTTGTAATCGTTGTCGTTATTATGTTAGTTTTTGTACCGTATTATACATAAAATAACATTAACTAGCCTATATATCACCTATATTATATGTGTATATTGTACTGTATAACTAGTTCTACCAACACATCACATAACTATATTATATGACCACACGGACAATTGCAACTGAGAAAATAATTAAGTAGTAGACCGCAGACGATGACCGAATAATCAGTTCAGGACTTGAGGCATTACCTTATTTCTGCGACATTTTTTTAGAACGTAAGAAAAAAATAGAAAAGAGACCTATTTTTAGTAGTTCAAGGGGGGGGGGGAGGATGGATAACCTTTTTAGTTTATTTAAATGTTTTTTTTTTAAATTTAAATGGTTACGATGAATAGTGATGAATACGATTTTTTAATGCTTTAAGTCTTAAACCCTGAACTCTGCAGGACCAGTATAATACATTATTTACATATAGAATGTAAATAGGATGAGGACATAATAATATTTCCAGGCAAGAAAACACGAAATCTGGACAGGAAGTATATAACACTGGAGAAAACGAAAATGCGTGTTGTTTTTGAATATTGCACGTTTCCTGTATAAAGATACCTGCGTCGAGTATGTTGCCTATCTCGGTGTAGTTGAACACATTGATTAGGTACAAAACGTTAAAAAAAATGTTTATTTGGTTTACCGACCGTTTATGCGTGGCGTAAATCGCAGTGATTTTTATCGGATTGTCAAATCGGTTTTTGTAAAACCGCATAATACCAACTATATAATTATAAATAATAATCGTACCTACACCTTCATTATATATGTACATTTACAGTATATTATATATTATTATGTATTATATAATAATAATAATACATTCTCTGTAGCAGATACGTAGGTATACGCCGCCGTCGTACTCGAAAAGACGCTAAGCACAACGATTACAACCATGTTAATAACATTAATATGTGTAGTTTTTGTCTATAAAAATCGCTCTAGTATTATATGAGTTCTAGCTCTCGTATTCTAGCCGCGGGGCCCGGCCGCTGGAATAATAATAACAAAAAAAAAGCCATAGCAAGAAACATTCGCGGCCGAAGCTGCAGTGATATGGCCGGTGGTTTAGGTATATTTATAGTTATATAGGTACACATTTATACACACACACACATACACATATTATGTACGAATTTAAATACATCTATTATATATATATATATATATATATATATATATGCTGAGTGAGCGTTTTATTTTATTTTTTAGAACGTTTTGCAAAGTATATTATATTGTGTATCATATATAATAATAATATATACATAAAGACGGGTTAGCCCGTTTTATATATAGTTGTAGGTAGGAACGTAATACCTATATTATACTTATCCAAGAAGTATTAATATATACATTTATATATATTCATCATGCCGCACGTTATTATTATTCAGGACTCGAGCCAAGAACGGCGTATGTATACTATATAGAATGAAAAGTGTTGTTTTTTTTTTATAAAAATACAAACGTCTGTGGTAGACCAATCCTGGGCCATCGATGATGACGCGTTATATATATTATATACAATGTAGGTAATATTGACAATATTGTATGTAATGAAATGCATTGCCGAGCAATAAATATTAGGTACCTATACCTATATGGACAATACGTGGAAAGCATATATTGACGAAAACAAAATATCTTAATCTGTCGGGACGTCCGATCGTTGGACATTTTAATGCTGAAAGCTTGCAAGAGTATAATATAATATAATATAATTGATAATATTTCATTATTTTAATTCGGCGCGACACGGCGGATCGATCACGACGAAATTAGTTCCGCCGCTGGACGGTACCCACACACACACACACACACACACACACATACATACATATATATATATAATATAGATGTAGGCACTTATTATAAAATATATACGCATGATGCACAAAACGAGCAGTGTATTTATCCATAATTTACAAGTGAAAAAAAAAGGATGTAATATAATGTGACAGATCCTTATCTCGAGTATACTTTTTCATATTTTTATTATTATCGGGTAAGAGCCAATTTTATAATGATAACCCCGTGCTGCACGGTATCCGGTGCGAGCATGCAGGCCTGACCGGAAAGAGTGGAAGAACATTGCGTCGCGTTTCACCTACATATAGTTTATGAACCTAGAAATGCGGTAGTCGGGGAAAAAATTAGCCCATTATTATGACATAAACATTATTTTTTTTACTCGTGTGTACAGAGCGCATGTATTATACTAGTTAGTAATATATTTAAGTGACGTTATATTTCCAGGTATTTTAGAAAAATCTTTTCGAAAAGAACTACGACGACTTTTAACTGTCCAAGAGTGGCCTACCAAAAATGGTCAAATGTGGCTCAACACCATCACCTGCAGACACCAATGCGCGTATTATATAGGTTTAATATTATAATAATATGATATTTTGGTTCACAGCGTTTAAACGCGTTTCACGTTTGTGACGTACACGAAATGTGATATTTATATCCTTTTCGGTCGACCATAATATTGTTCAATGATATAGCTAGGTTTAGGTACGCATCGTGTTTATTATAATGTATATACCTGGTACAAACATAATCCTAGTATAGGTAATAATAACAACACTACTCGTGGTGTGTGTAGGCTATACAGTAGATATACCTGTCTATGTTATACAGATATTATATGTCCAGGGATAATTCTACGGTCCGAACGCGGTTCTTACCGGATTCTCGGTTTACACGCTTACAAATTACCGATTCCGCGGTGGTACAATAACACACACACACATACACGGCCGCGGAGGCGAAAACAAAATTTAATACGTGTAATAATAGTAATAATCGACGGGATACGAAACGAGAACGACCTCTGAATCTGGAAATCACAAAGCGATCGCGAGCCGTTAATTATGCCTGCGGAGCGGTTTAATGAAACGCTGCAATGGGCGCGCGTTATACATAATATTGATATAATAATGTAGCACGGCCACCGCGGAGGAGGGCCTAGCTGGCGTATATAATGCATAGAAATAACTGGTAATGTTCTAAAAACGGTGTTTGTCGGACACGACGAGGGACGAACAGAAGAGAAAAAACCACCAGTAAATCATATACACAGAGTTTTGGAAACGAAATTTCGGTGCACATATCATTGATAGGCCATATGTATATGTATTATAATATATTGTATACAATTTAGTGGGCCGTTGATGATCGGGTGTCCTTAGAAAAAAAAAATACCAAACGGAGCTCTGCACATATCATCATCGTGTACATACATCACACAATGGTGCGGCAGCATAATAATATTATATTATTATAATAACACATCATATTATTATTATACGGCACGCATATATTATTATTATTATTTTCTCTCGGTCGTTTTTTCGTCGTGTTTTTCACTATATTATTGCGAGTTAATGATAGCCGACTTGTGTGTGGTGGTCAGCCAGGTGTAAAGAGTCAGCGCCATCATCAAGAGTATATAGATAGGTACCTACTGCTGCAGTGTGCTATCTCGTCCATGACTATGCCACTATAAAATACAAATCCTTGACGGCACGTTGGCAAAGCGTTTTCCACGGGTGGCGTGTGCGTGCGTGCGTGGAAAACGACAACGCGGTCGTGGTATACATATTTATGTATATACATGTGGTACAATATTTAAGACTGTGTACATCATCGTGGGCCAAAGTCGAGTCTCCGGCGGGACTCTATATAATATGTATAATACGTATTTACCTACCTATATATAATATATTATATATAGCTGGTATGCGTTAGCCGCAGCAAAAATGGATCACAGTGTTTCACTTTCTACACTTGAAAATTACTCAATGTCCGGTCAATATGATTACATACATATCATCATATTAATTAATAATTAATGAGATGGCCGTTAAATCGTGTACTGCGCGAACGTATACACAGTATAATACGAGGTATAATATACGGAGCGCATTATGTGTTGTATATTATGCCGGATTATTGTACGAGGTTAATATTGATGTTTTTGCGAAGGAATAGATATACGGCAATAAAAGTAATGATATACATATATCATACCAATAGGTGCGTGGTTCGACAGACGACTGCAGCACCAATAATAATACAGTTAATCCTATATTATGATATTAGCATTATTGAATAGCGAAGTTGCAGCATCGTCGACATGCCGGGAGGAATAAATTACGAGGGAGTAAAAGACAAGGGGCGTGGGCAACGCGAGCGATGGGTGAAATTTCATAACTGTAAAAAATATATATTATAATATTTTCGCGGTTTTCCAACGTCATATTTAAATATTACGTAGTTTTCGAAATGTATTTTGGCACCAAGGTCCTATCTATAATAAAATATTATTGCATCGTTTAAATGTGTTACTGGTATAATTAGTAGACTTATATAAAGCATGACGTGCTACAAAAAGCCATTGTACATCTACCGTCTACACGTCGAATCGATCAAATGCGCGAATCGCTATAAAAACATTAAGTGCAGTTCCGTTTTATGTTGCAGACAAGACGCGTTAAAAACGGACAGCATAATAAGGGAGAGGTCTGTACCATATTATTATAAACTTATTACAAAATATATTATTAAATTAGCCATAGGGAATGTTTCACAAAAATTACGCACAGCGACTACTAGATAAATCGGATTGTGGAAATATATTATCTAGAGATCATTATTGCAGTTGTTGTCAAGCAAAATATAGATGTATACAAAGAAACGATTAAAAATCCGTCAATTACGGATATTATCCTGTATTAAACCGCAGGTTTTTGTAACAATAAAATAATGAGGTTTTGCACATTTTTTGAAGTTTAGGTACTACAATAAACGATTGCGAGAAACACTGTAGGTCAACTGAAAAGCGTACATTTCTCCCTCTTTAACATTAAAAGAAAAGTGGTTTTATTAAAACCACAGGGGAAAGTGAAAATAAAAACTAATTCCAGAATTCGATTTCATTGTAATTGAAACGTTAAAATATACATTTTTCTAGAGCGATATTCGCAGTAAAAGTGCTGAGGACTTACCATGCGAAGACGTTGGCGGAGGCGGCGCGAACGGTGAGTGGATCTGCTGGTGATAGTATCGAGCGGTGACGGTGAGCGAGTCGCGGTGATACGGCGCCGCTGCAGCGGCCGTGGCCGCCGCCGCCGCCCGGTGATGATGGTAGTCCCTGGCAGCAGGGTGAGCGTCAAGCGCGCTTACGTGGTGATGGGCGAAGAACGAGTTCATGTGGTCTGACATGTTGTCGGCCACCAGTGGCTCGTCCCGGCACGACGACGACGACCCGGCCGGCGTCTCGTACCAGCTCCGGTGGTGCGGGTGATGATGGTGGTGATGATGAGCTCCGGCACCGCCGACCACTTCCATGCCGGCAGCCATTTCCATGCCGCTTTAAACCGCTCGCACGGTTGTGATACGCTAAAAATAGAAAAATAACAAAATTAATTTAATTATTCAATTTGTGATATTAAGATATAGCTGTATAAACAACACCCTATTATTAATTTATTCTTAGAACCGTTTTATTCCGTCGGAGGACTCTTGTCAAAAATTCGTCGAAACGTGATCAAACGTTCCGTAATAATTTTGGGAAACAAAGTGGAGACCTCTAAGAAAATTATAATAATATTTTTCTCGTTAATTTCCCATAAGAATTTTGCAGTTCAAATCGTTCAATGACAATAATGGGTTCATCCCCAGAAGTCTAAATTTGGTTTTTATGGATTTCAACAACTGAGTTTTCTTCGAAATGCGTCGAAGAAACTCCAAAAAATGATTGATATTATCTAAACATTCATGTTAAAATATAAGCCTAATATTTTGAATTTCTGATTGAAACTAATTTTCTGGAACGTCAATTTTATTGATGCAAATGGATAATTAAAATGGCTGATTTATGATAAAAATATCCAAGGCATTCACAGAGACGTTCTGCACTGGCAGGTGGATATAATATTTTGAATCACAAGTGGAATATAATGTGCGTGCACCGGACCCACACTTACATTGGAATATCTAAATATAACTAATAATAATATGAAAAATGAAAAGCTAATCAAATATGCATGTTTTACCACAAATTACCGGAAATTTGGTGGTTTACTGACATAAGAACGACGCGGCGGTGGCTCGTAAAATTCAGCTTTCCCCGTGAATTTCTAAACGCGATGCACATGCGTAGTACGAGTGAAAAATAACAACAAACACGCGTATTTATTATAACTATTTACACGGGATTTAAAATTTAAATAGGTCGTTCCATTTACGCGCTCGCGTTTATTCACAGACCATAATCCATAATATGGTGTTGTACCTTATACCCAGTTGTATATGTTAACGAGATCTGATAACGTAATTATTACAATTAACCGCAACCAGTCGAGTTCGTTGTAATTATCATTTTCGTTTTCATATTTTGCAGGCGTAGATACGCATTTATAACACTCGGCCCCTACGCCTCTCGCGACCGAAGACTGCACACGTCAAAGGAAAGTGTTTTTTCTTTTTTTTTTTTTTTAGCAAAGAAATAATGCTATGCGAGTACCTTCGAATGATTATGACCACCATTTACACATTATTCAGGTTAGATGTTATATATTAACATAAACTATAATAATATATAAGTTTGCATAAACAGCCGAATTTACGTTTTTCCAGACGAATTACATTAATTACGATGGTCATAATAAAACGTATCCACTACCATAGTGTTAAATGACGTATAAAACCGCTGGCTATCGAAATATTATACGAAACCGTCGAAGCCTCGTATAGAATACAGGGGTTTTAGAATTGTGGTACGCGTACCACTTATGGAACGCAAGGGGTTGCATGCTGGTACTAGGTAATTAATAGAATAATATTTTTATTTGTCTTGGTATGTTTGTTATAGATTCATCATTATTTTATGTTTCGTGTATAAATATACTATAGCCACATGGATACTAAATACCAGTGTATTAAATGCATTATATCTCCTTAAATTAGCATTATTATTGTTAAATATGTATTGAAATGTGGAATGGTTACATTTTTTGTCATAAGTGGTAGGTATGCGAAAACAAAAATGTTCGAAAATCCACCATTTATAGATAACTATATTAAATTGTATACCCACGCTTATTATTATAACAATTACTATTTTATTATAAATAGGTATAAGAATAGGTGCCTACCAATACATTATTATTAAATTCGCTGCACCACGTCCGAGGGTCATACGTCCCGTTTACATTATTTATATTATTATATAATATGCGATGCTCATGTTAAACACCTTGTGCTAATAATAGCTGCTGTGAAGTAAATTAACTTGTACGCGAAATTACGTAAATCGTATTCATTTAATATTATTATATTATAAGTGTGTGTGTACCTATGTAAGTTTACGTGTGTTAGTGCGAACTCTATAGAACATTAATCATTGCGCGTGTTTGGAATTCAAGGTGCCCATTGTTCGATGGGAAAACAGTGGGAAAGACGATAAAACACACGATTTTCAACATAAGAAAATATAATAATAATAAAAAAAAAAATCGCCGCTACGTATTTTAATTGGAAAACAACAGGCGCCCGAACGTTGACAATGATGAGAGCATGTACATAATAATAATTTATAATATACCTAATAATAATAATAATAAATACATCGCTGCAGTATACTTAAACATTATTACTGTTATTATAATTGGTACGATATAATTGTAACAATATAGTGACTGTATAAAATACAAATACTATTAGGTTTGCTGTTAATATTATTCAAAAAACCTATCTGGTTAACCGCTTCACCACAGTATGATATTTTCACTATTCTATAATAATAATAATACTCGTAATTAAACAGGATCGTGTCCAAACTTCTTTAAACCATTGTATATGTACAAGAGAAAATTGTTTTCTATCGTTATCGTTATTATTATTATTATTATTAAAATCAATAACGGATACGGTACAAGTGGTACAAGTATATAGAGTGACCTACACGACGATACCGCGGTACAAGAGCGATTGTTAGCGAATTGTATTTCACATTTTTACATAATACACATACACACGCATATTAGGTATAATCGATCGTAATAATATCATATTATTATATAGTGCTTACCCGTGCTTACCCGTGTGTATACGGACTGCTGAAGATATATCATACGTATAGTCCGAAATAAAAATAAATAGGTAGGTACCCGATGAGGGATATTATAACATAAACCTGATCGGAACAAAGATATTGCGAATATTTATGGAGGTCTCTTGCAATTTATTCTAAATACTGTATACAGCGTGCACGCTAAGTGGGCTAATCTTCTTTCCACATAAGGACAGACACCTGTAGCCACCATTGTTGGGGATACTCCTTGCGGCTTATTATATTATATATTATATATTATTATTATGTACAAGCTGCTTGCTGCTACTTCTGCTTCAGCAGTAGGTATATACTCCTACAATGCAGCGTTTATATACATATATATAGTACCTACATATTATTCTACATATATGCATATATACGCAAAACGGGAGGTAATTGGCTGCTGCACCCCGAACATATGTATATTTAATACTTTAATACTTATATACACGATACATATACATAAATATATATATATATATACGTAGTTATACTGGCGGAGATTTTCTGTAAAATATTATGTGGATGTCACCAATAAACAGTTGTTATGACGAAGGGGGGCAATATAGCTATTAAATACATGAAAAGCATCGACGCTACATGGGGCAAATACGTATTGTATTATACACGGTTATGTTGGTTATATACGTATAAATGTGTGTGTGTGTGTGTGTGTGTGTGTGTGTGTGTGTGTGTGTGTGTGCATGATATTGCATAAATTGTATTATACTACAGAGTTTAATTTTGAGGGACCACCACTGTGAATTATTGTGCTATATATATATTGTCAATATATACATACAAATAGGTAAGATATAGGTACAAACTGTATATATATATATATATATATTATGTTAAGACTATTAAGTGTAAACGCTTACAGCAACAAAAACCGTTCGATAGAAAAACAAAACTTTTTTATTTAATTTGGATAGACGGGTGGTTTTTTAAGCATGCAAATTCTATTTTCATGGTTAAATTTTACACATATTGAAATTCAGATTTTTGGAATTTGTATTTACTCTTGAAGACCATTGACATTGTTCCACTTAAGGATAATCCTGTATAATACAATAACAATTTCAGTTTTTCAAATAGAAACCTACCTTTTTTATTTTTTATATTAATAAACTGTTTTTTTTTTTTTTTTTGAGAATTGTGATGTATCTAAATCAAAATGCAAGTATAAGTAACTTTGTGTTTTAAGGATAACATGTCTATAGTAATGGGTGAAGTGTAGTAACGGGTGCTTAGACAATTTGAAAAAATTAGCAATTACAATTGACTTATAGATATGAATAATTTGTATAAAAATGGTCCAAGTATAATGAATACTACATCTAACATTGCATTTATTTTTTATTTTTACAAAACCATTTATAAGGATTATTACTTATTCTTAGTATAAACATTTTATTAACACAGAAACTACTAATTAGAATTTTGATTTGGATACATCAAAAGTTTCAAAAAAATTATTTGCTTAATAATTTTCAGTAAAAAAAGGGAATTCTCGTTCAAATAAAAATAGAAGTTGGTATCACCACAGGGCACTCCTTAGTAGTATGAAAATGTCAGAATTTTTAAAATATTGTCTTCAAGTCTACTTAAGAATTCTAAAAAACAGAATTTGAACAAATGTACAAGTAAAGGGAAAAATGGGGATGAAAATATTTAAAAAATCACACTGTACACCTATACCTAGTATGTATTATATACATTTTAATACGACACAACATAATGTAATATAATAATAGGTATACTATGTTGGACGCACCTATGATCTAGCGAATACTGATCGTTAGAATATAGTGTCAATTTTAGATTTATAATTAATTATGAATAGAAATTAACAAAAAGTACATAGTTTTAGATAAATAGCTAAGTGCTAAGTACCAATAAATATATACTATATATAGGTGCCTATACTGCCTATCATGATGAAATAGGAATTTAAATCTGCTGCAGATATGTAATTTTTTTTTTATTTGCTTTTTATTAGAAAATAAAGATATGTAATTAAATGATATAATTATATTTATGCTAAAACAATTCGGGTAGATAGATAGATATTAAATTTATACGTAACCTTAGAATCTTATACATATTATACAATAATAGGTAATTTGATAAATTTTAGAATAACCAAGTGTGTTGAACCTAAACTTCTTTTTTAACATTGAATGGTTGAAAAAAATAATATAGATTTCGTAAACTTGCAGTTATAGTTTTATTAAATTTAAATATTATATCAGTAAAATTCTCAAAAAGTGCAGTGTGCTTACAAAATAAGAATTATAATAATTATTGATAAACAAATAAATAATTGGAGGCATCCTCGTTAAATTAATTATATACCCATAAAAGATATGCTTTTATCGTCATTTTTATAGTCATCTGATATTATTATTATAAACACGGGTTTTTAAATTTTCGAATTTTTAACACATTATAGTCGATGTAGAATTGGGCATTTATTTTCCAGCGACGGAGATGTATTTTAAATTTATAATATTATATGTTTGTAACTATATAAATGAGTAATTTAATTATATCTATAACAATGATTGAATATATGTACCTACTAAATAATTGAAAAATATTTGATTACGAGATTTTATTTATTTTTGTGTTTCGTTTTTTAATCAACAAATAGACAGTAAGACTTTTAATTATTTTGGATACCTACTATATATGAAAAATAAATAAGTAAATAATGAAAATAACACGCGTATGGAAAGTTTTTATTTATGATTAAAAAACATTTAAGTCTTAAACCTTAAAGCAAAAATACTGTTAGAAATATTTCTGAATCATCTTAAACTTAGTGTATTCCATGATGAGTTAAAACAACTTTTATATATTTCGATTAATTCGACTCTTAAGATGTAAGTATACTTGAACTATTGTACTTACTTATACGAGTTATATACAAACAAAGATCAATTATGTTCTATTGTATAATATTGGGACTTTTTTTATGAAAAGGGTGCTTTTTGTTAGTATTTTTTTATTTAAAGAAACCTCTTAAACTGTATTAAGTACATTTACAATTCGTATTGTTTATACGCGAGAAGTGTGGCACTAATATACACTAACGGAATAACACGAATTATAATTTATGCATAGACTTTATTCATTATTGATATGTATATAAAAAATAAAAACCTTAAAACCTTAAAACGGCAGTTAATTAGTTTATTCAAATCTAACACACAACATTTTCGTAACCATTATTATTATTTTAATTGGACGATAAAAAATTATTGTCCAATACAAGAAAACGTATCTCGAAAAATGAAATAAAGCTGATAATTATGGTGTTGATAATCATCAATTTTTTTTAGAAAAAATTAAATAATTAAATAAAAATAAATTCGCATTTGAATATTTTTAATTATTTATTAACATAGGTAATATGAAATAGATTGTAATTGTGAGATGCATAAAAGCAGTACATTTATGTGCCGTTCAACTAAACGTTTAATTTTATTCCAAATTCTAATTAATTTAATTATTTTGTAACAAATAAAATATATACTATTTTATGTATATCAATACTATTGTTGTTATAACTGTTTGGTAAATTTAAATTCTATTTAATTATACAATTACGAGTATGTAAACGTTTTTAACACTAATTAAGCATAATATTATGATTTCTTTTGAAAATTAATTATGTATAATTATGTATAAAATAAATATAATAGCACCAAATTTTACTGTTCAAAATATTATTTTCTTTTATATTTCTTAGTTTCAGCATTCAATGATCTCATTAAATATTTTCTTCTATAGTATTGTACATTTAAATGATTTATAAGATAATTGAGTGACTATCAATGCATAATATTGTATTTGTCTGTTTAATAAAAATTTTTAGATATAAAATTAACATTTCATCCACAAACATAATTATTTGAAGAAATACCATATATTTATTTATATACATTAGTAATTTGAGAAAAATAATTAAATAGCAAACATTTTGTAATCGTTGCATACAAAAAATGATTGCAACAGAATATATTATCGAAATATACTTTGATATCATAATATGTAAAATATATTTTACCTACCTATTTATCTGATAATATTAATTTTATTGAAATGTTGCTCATACCCACATTTAATGGTTTTATTATAATAATATATATTATTTCCCAATAATAATTACAGTGCAAGTATCTATATTTCAATTAATTGTAAAAATATGTTTGCACATAGTCTTGTAAAATAATATTTAAAAAAATGTGTTTTGTCTATAACAATATATATTATGCACGATAACTATAAAAATATGAAAGATTCACTGAAATAAAAATAAAATTAATAAATCTGTACCAAACTATATTATTATTATGTATATTGGTTGCAACTATACTGTAAATATACTTAAACAGTTTTTTTAATCAAAAATGATTTATTTGCCACCACTGTAATAGCAGGTTAAGGTTTACTAGCTAATTGGTGTGGCATAGTTATTGATATACCTAAATATCATTTAGAAAAATATCTGAGAATTATGTATATATATAAAAAAAATATATTTTTAAATATTAAAAAAATCTGATGTAAGAACTTTACTGAGTTTTTGGATGGCACTTATATCATGAGGTATAGCACCAAAGTAAACTATATTCTACGCAAGTGTAATATAAATCATATAGGCTGTTCATGTCGAAGGCATAAAAACAAAGTTAAATATTATAATTTTCAGCTTACACATTTTTTACACTCTTTCACATCAATATTGTGTCCTAACAATCGTAGTAATTTTAAATTTAAAAAAAAAAAATCGGATTAAAAATATTAAACAGAGTGCTCTCAGGCAGTAAATTATATTGAGAACTTATATACAGCACAAAATATCACTAAACTATTCGACCTTAAGCGTGGCATAAATTATATAGACTACCTTCCTATATTATATATATATATGTGTGTGTGTGGCTAAGACGAAGTTATATAATAATATTTATTTTAAATTAATTTTTTAACCTACACTTCACGTTTACTTCAGTGGGTATAAATTTCCTATAGCAGTGATAATGATTTAGTGTTTATAGTGATTTTAAATTTAAAAAAAAAACATTATACCTACAGATCGAGTGTTCGCGACTTGCGGCCGATACTGAAAGAACTTGTATACAGCACAAATGACAAAATAATACTAATAACAATATTTTCGACCTTAAGTGTTCAATAATTAATGCTATAGACTACCTACGACCTACCTATATACTATATACTTTGAATTAATTTTTAAACTTACATTTCACGTTTATTTCGGTGTGTATACAAATCCTAGCAAAGGGCGATTTGACGTGCTAACTTCATGACACGATGAACACTGCTGCAGCGATGAGTCAAGTCGATCGATGACATGTGCTCATGGAAATCACGATATCACTTTGGAAGAAAAAAGTTTTCAACCGAAAATCGGACGACGACGACGAATACGACGAACCGCACAAGCGTTGTGGCGTAACAATAATATTTTATACACTGCACCAAGTGCAGACGGCGCACGCGCGAAATCGATAAGTACGCGAGAAACTGTAAATTTACCTTAGAATACCGGCGAAATTGTTCGAAACTGTTCTTCGGAACAGGCTGCACGCAGGCGTGTACACGAACGGCAGCGGTGACCTCGCGGTGGCAAAATACTCAAAATATCAGTAGGCAAATACTATAATATTATTATGATATCGTTGTCGCCCGTGAGACGGTTTATGCAGCCGATAAGATATTATTATTAAGATTAGGTACAGTTGTGGTGCGGTTACGGTGAACCGATGTCGAGAGAGCGCGGACGGACGGCGGAACGGAAAAAAAATATTTCTCACATGGTACGCGATCACAACCGGTGTCGAACATTGAACTGAACGGCGCGGCGTCGTGCGGCTCGTCCGTGCCCACGGCCCGCTGCAGACCCTCCACCCCCACTCTTGGTGCGCCGCGTCGGCCAGGCGCCCGAGCCCCGCCCGCGTCGCCACGCCCTCCTGATCGCCCATTGGTCGAGCCTCCGAAACGGTCCGGCGGAGAGGCAGGCCAGTAAAACAGGGGAAACGAAAAAAAAAAAAAGAAAAAAACCCAAAGAGGAAAACAAAACGTAACGAAACGGAAAAAAAACGCACACACACGCTACTTACGCTCACTCGCGCACTCTCTAGCCCTCTTACCCACCCCACACGTACCCTACGACCCACACCAGCCCGCCACTGCAGGTCCACGCCAACTGCAGCACTATGACTATACATTATGTATATATATAGGTATTTAGGTATATAATATTTTTACCCATTATACCCTATATTCGGCACACCAAGGAAGAAACGTTATTACTGAGCGTTTTTTCGTACTTATGCTTTTTTCATATATACCCACCCAACTCCCAAAAAAAAGCAGTAGTCGCGGTGTGTACTTATATATTATATAATATATACCGATATTATTATTATTTATATATCATACAGGAATTTGGTGTATATCATTCTATGTATATATAGAATATACATATATATTATACATTATGTATATATACATATACTCGACTATACAGCAATAGAATATGCTCAGTTTTCAGTTGGTACCTATGTATATACACGCTGCAGTAGGTATACAGAACTAAATAAGTAGGAGGTACGTATATTTAAACCGATAAATAGATATTTAAATTAGGTAAATGTACCAATATATGTTATAATATTTGGATGTTGACTTAGAAATTACAAATTACGACGTGTTTGATGACCCGTCAAACGAAATATCAGAATTTTTTTAATCATTTTACTCATTATAGTGATCTATTGATCTAGGTACGTCTACAATGATATTAAATTTACAACTATTTTTTGGTTTTGGGAATTAAATGTTGAATATTAGTTATAAATCCATTATAATAGTAAGTAGATACTAGATATAGTTTATAGATATAGATTATAGATACCTATTATAGCATATTACATAACTCGAGTTTCGGAATTAATCTTTCACGAAATTTTCTAAATCTGCCAGATTTTTTAACATGTGTAATGGCATGCAGTGGAGGTAGAATAGCTGATTATGTTATATTGACAGTAATTTATAATTCTCCCACCTAGCAATTATATATATTTGTAATTTTATATATTAACGTATATATAGTGTAGAAAAATGCTAAGCTATATGATAGGCACACCTGATAATACTATACCAATCTATAAGTATATATAATGTAGGTATGCCAAATAATTGAATCAATATTTTAAGGTGGTTAGAAAAATAGACAAAATCGGTTAGGTGCATGATGCAGATCAAGTAAAATAATTTTAACTTATTATTTTATTATGACAGCTGAACACAACTTCAAAAATCTTAATTATTACGATTTTATTTTAGGTTTTATATATTTCTAGATACCTATAGGTTTAATATACCTAATGGCTAATGTATATAAATAGTTAGTTAAAAAAAAAAAAAATAACTGATGCTGTAGGTATGGTGTTCACTGCTCAACGCTCACTGTTGATAACGCCCTACAGATGTGCATCAAAATACATACTGTTTTAGTGTTTTCAAGTTAAAAATATACTTTCAACTAAACTTAATATTTTCCTAAAAATGTGTGATTGGACTTCATGATTGATTCCTCAAATTTCTTTATGGTTTTAAATATATAACTAACGTATCTGTTTATGTTATAAAATTATTATAAACATTATTTTCAAAATTTGGTTTTCCTAAACAAAAATGTAGGAATATGTAGAATTTTGTTATTCTAACTAGTAGTTTTTCCGTGTTTATTACACATATACATATTATACTTATATACACAATGTGATTATATAATGTCAATTATATATATACGTTTTAGATAAACATAATTTCGAATATATAACTGCTGGATGATATGCATTTACAATATTTACATATAGGTATGATATACATTATACAAAATTAAATTTCATATTTTAATTATCGTAGTTATTATTGTTTTATTGTACATAATACATAATATCGTCTCACATTTTGCATAATGACATCTAGTGTTTAATTTTAAGTTTTTAACACAGACAATTTCACATGCAAATTCATCGTTTATCATTATCATATATTTTAATTTTAATTTTTTCTTTACTTTTCTATACCACTAACTATAATAAGGACTCTTATTTAACGAA
The DNA here is from genome assembly GCF_037042655.1 of Diuraphis noxia. Taxonomy (NCBI): domain Eukaryota; kingdom Metazoa; phylum Arthropoda; class Insecta; order Hemiptera; family Aphididae; genus Diuraphis; species Diuraphis noxia. Next base: position 4,883,854 of record NW_028301715.1, on the reverse strand, counting down.
TCCAGGTGCTCTCCCTAACTAAGTAATATATTTCCATGTTCTTTTACACCATCATATCATATGTAGTCATTTTCTTGTTATACTAGAAATAAATACATATTATATAGGTATATGTAGCTGCAGGTGTCCAATATATTATAATGCGGTTCGTGTTATAATAATATGGTTATATGCAGGTTGTCGGGTAAATATATTTTGTTTTATGCGCGGCATTCCGTTTAGTATACCGCACGTGTAGAGTATACCTATGGGAATTTTTTTTTATAAGTCTTTTCGGAGTTTCTGGCGTTTTTCTACACACACTACGGGACTTGCGGTATACATATATATATATATATATATATATATATATATATATATATATATATATGATGTAAAAGTGCACATAGACGCACGTATAGTTACATCAAGTGTATATACCTATACCTAAGAAGCCCGAGAGGAATTCGTGCGCGACGACCGATCGAATGCGGTCGACATCGCAATCTATACATTCATGCAATACATATGCAACATTACGGTAATATACGTGCCGCACAAACAGCAGTGGTCGTCGTCGTCGTGCTTCGGCGTTAGAAAACCGCTTTTCTCGCGTGCTGACGAGGAGGAGTTGCCTCGGCCATTTTGTTATGTTCTTATATAGGTACGTATGATGTGCAAGTACCCTCCCACGTGGTTCCGCGCCAAAGACACAAAAGCACGCGCGAAAAAAATTGAAGATCAACTGTTACAATATAATATATACATACGTATATTGTGGATACAAAGCCGATCGTATACCGCGATACCTTTACCGCGGTTATTGCAGGTTACTTCTAATTTCTAATTCCAAATCAGAATATTTTTGGAGCATTTTTAAGTATAAAAATTTAATTTTGAACAAGTTTAGTATAGTTATAACTGTTATAAGTATTAATAAGTTTTGATGAGTGGTGAGGGGCGAGGGCTGAAATAGGGGTACATCTCAAAATATGGTTATATAGGTTTGCTATTCCGCTCATCAAAAATTTAAACGCACTTATATAACTAATATAAATTATTTTTTCCGAATTTGTAGAAATCAAAAAATACTTGGAATAATGTTCATCTTCGCAATATGAAATCAAAAATAATGGTGCTGATATTCCAAAGAGTAAAAAAATTAAAAATTAATAACTAAACAAAGGATACCTATCTACTAAGAATCTATTATTTTTTTTTCCAAAAATGTTGTTCTAATATTATTATTTATTTATATTAGCTTAAATGTACGCAAAGTAAATATACAAAAACGTTAAATAATTAACTTTAAATAATTCAAAAACGTTTGTATTTTTTCTGAAATAATGAGTGTCAAACGATAAATTAATTGATCGTAACTTATTTATTGATTGTGTATGTTACCTGTTACCTAAAAGACTCATAACCACGGTTATATTTAATTGTTGGGATAGTAGATACCTGATATATTTTATAGTAATACATTGGTACCTAATTATAGTAATATTTTAGTTAATTAAAATTATTTTATTTATTATTTTTTTAAGCGAGTGCACTTATAGTTTATATTTTTGAGGTTTGCATTACTTTTTTGTTCAATATCCCTGAGTATTAAGATCTTTGTAGTATATAAAAATATAAACTTACCAAAATATCTTATATAACATTTATTAACATAATTATTAACTATATGATTTTTTTCATTAAATTTCAGGTTGGTATTACTCGTATATATTATAATAATTATATTATAACCACTACATCACATATAACCATTCGAGCGTCTCGAGAGCGGCAAGCTTATGCCAATAATCGGAAGCGTTTATAAAGTGTCATAAATATATTTTTTTTAAATCAAATTTCTTATACTCAGCGTTTATAAAAATTTAACGCCACTTCCCCCCTCCTCCCCCATCCACCCATAAGTCTGTCTCTGCGTTAACGCACACGTCACACAAAACCGACCAACCGCGCGTCATGTATTGTATAGTCATGGAAGTATAATAACGCGATGAGCCGCTGCGATATTACAGCTATCATATTCGTTGTACAATAAAACGCGACTACCTATATATTATAATATAGTACATGTATTATTTTATTATAAATAGTATTAGCAGGGGTTGTTCTATAACTCAAATTTCAAGTTTTGAGCTAAAGGCGCGACATACCTACTTATGTCAAGTTCTTAATCCCAATTTCCCCCCTTATACAATAAAAATATTATTGAATAAATATAGATTTTCTTTACATTTTTTAAACACAATATAATATATCTATCTATTATACACTTATTGCTTTAAAACCTAAAATATTTTATGATATAATGTATTGTAAAATTGTATTATAGATTATTAGATCATACTCTTATAATTCGAGTAGGTACGTACTTTAAATTATAAAAAAAAGCCAGTGTATATAAATGAAGTTTTTAAAACAAGGTTTAAGATACTTGTTTAGATGATAAAATTAATTAATGAAATATTTACATTCTTTCGACTTGACTTTTCAAAACCATAAGAGATTGAATATTTATACACGGGGACGCCAAAAATATTAGCACGGGATGCTGCAGCGCCAACCTGCCCGTACACTAAAACAGAAAATATTATATCTATAATATTTATACTATATAATACCAAGAGACCAGCCAATAGAAATGAAAATTGTAAATTATATGATGTAAAATACCGGTATACAAATTATTATCAATATTATGAAATAAAAGTTCGAAAAAATATCATTAACTCAATAATTGCAAACAATAATAATGGCTAAAATATTGGGTACCACAAAAATATTGGACGATTACACAACATTTATTAAATTAATATATGCATTTATATTATTACTTATAGTTAAGGTACTTAAAGTACCTATATAATGATTATAGGTTTATATTGGTTTGTTGTTGATTTTTGAGGAATTATATGCCTGTAAAAATGCAGTGTGCAGTAAACGAGACATAAAGTCGGGACCTAGCTACCTATAAAAAGCCTTTAATATTTAAATCCATTGCAAACAATTATAGATTTACGTTATTAGACCTACAAGATTTGCAACAATTTATGGTGACATTGTGTATTACATTTTACCTATTCGATATTACGATAAAATAAAATATTATATTATATTGGTCATTGGTGTATACTCTGCTAAATAATGAATATCAATTCATGCTTTTACCGATAACAGGGATTTTTACGTGACACCTCTAGACAATCACCTATGCCCTACTGTACATTGTACTCATATTGTCTACTACAACTTTGAATAAAATTATAAATCTTATATTAGTATTAATGCAACTCTAACAAAGTAAAAATTACTTATTAATGTTTATAAATAAATAAGATATTCATATTTAAAAAATAAACGCATGTATACCTGCGGGCTGAGATCAATATCCTGGGACACGAGACACACGACAATACAGCTCGGCCCAAAGAATTTTGTCCTCAAACGTTGTTACATTTTCTCATTGGAATAGCAGTATGCCACATAACGATTGAAATTTATTTGTAAAATCCTGGAATGCAAAAAAAAATATTATACAGATTTCATCCATCTTATTATTTAGGTAAATATTGATATTATATGCCGTTTTAAGTATAGTCGTATAGATATATGCATTGTATACTATATATATATATAACACAGCATTAAATTTTAATGTTAATCAATCAATCCTCATTAATAATTGAAATTGAATATAATAATAATAGTCATAGATATATAGGGATACACAATTACAGTGTTGGGTAAGTTACTTTTTAAAAGTAATGAAGTTACTTACTTCAACCAAACGGTGACTATATTATATTATTATTATAAATGTTGCAGTTCTTCATCTGCGCTTAATCGTTGTTTGGAAGCGACCGGACGACGACTAAATATTATTATCATATCGTCTGTCTGGTGTTTTTAACGACAATCGTCAATCGATAACGAGATAGCGTGATACACATTGCACATGGCATATGTGGACTGTGGCAATGTGTAATATGCAAGACAGATAACGATTCCGGCAACATAATAATATACAAAAATGAGAGATAATTTATTTATTTTTAAGTAAAACTACCAGTATTATCTATAGTAGATAACCGTGAGTGAATCCAAATGATATATTTTTAATATGATTTAATATTTTAACATAGTTTAGTCTTATAATGTTATCGGGAAAATATAGATAAGTAAAAAAAGCGGGTAAGTCGTGGATGTCGCTCTACTGTACAGTAGCTGTTACTAGTGCAGGTAAACTGTAATAGATGGAATTAAATTTGAATCCAATGATATTATACCATTGTATACGACAAACGATTCTGAGCGGAGACGGTTTATCTGTCTAGGATATATTATAGATTATTAAAAATTTAAAAATTTTTAGATTTAAATAGAAATTTTTTATGAATTTCTAGCTTAAAATAATTTCCGAATTTATGTGATTTTTACGTATTTTGTCAAAATTCAAACTTTGAATGCTTATAAAAAAAAATATTAGTTATGAATTTATTTTATTTTTTGACTGCTATTGTAACAATATGTTAGGAGCCTTGTATTAAATTTTCAAGCTTTTCTACCCAACAAATACATTTTTATCGATATTGATTTTTAAAAAGCGGGTAAGTCGTGGATGTCGCTCTGCTGTATAGTAGGTTACTGTAATGGATGGGATTAAATTTGAATGCAATGATAGGTATCATTGTATACGAAAAACGATTCTGAATGGAGATGATTTGTCAGTTTAGGATATATTATATTTAAATATTGTCATATATTCTATTTTGAAACAAATATTTTATTTTTCAATTAAGACGCATTTTGCATAATGCATGGTTAATCAATTAGTGTAGTTATCATAATTCATAATACCTTATATTATCATAGATATACATATACCTGGTTTGAGGATAAATCGTTATCATTACGCGATTTCATAAAAATTTAAAACTCAAACGCTCAAAACATTTTTTTTATAATGACACTTCAAATTTTCTCTATAGCTATTTGAAGCAAAACTTATGGAAAACTTATTGTTGAATTTTATAACCTTAGATAAAAATACAAACAATATTATGAATTTTGAACTACAAAAAAATTCGTAAACATTCATGGTTTTGACGAATTTTTGTCAATATTTGAAATTTAAATGCTTATAAAACTTTAATTTCCAATTCCGGTGGACATTTTTTTTTTGTGATAAAGATTGAAAAACTTGTAAGGAATCTTGTATTAAATTTTCAAATCTTAGATTTAAAAAGAAAATTTTTTATGAATTTCTAGCTTAAAACAATTTGCGAATTTTTGTAATTATTACGTATTATGTCAAAATTCAAAATTTGAATGCTTATAAAAAAAAATGTGACTATGAATTTCTTTTATTTTTCAACTGCTGTTGTAACAATATATTAAGAGCCTTGTATTAAATCTTCAATATTTTCTACCCAAAAAATAAATTTTTATCGATATTAATTTAAAAAAAAACTAATAATGATCGAAAATTGCATATACCTATGAATAGTACAACATAAGTCAAACATTTTTGAAAATTTCATGGCGGGTAGAATATACTTATAAAAACATTTGGTGAAAATTTCATGTATCAATGGTCATTTGTTTTAAAGTTACATCAATAATCAAAATCGATTTTGTCGAAAACTTATTGTGCGTAAAATTTCCCGTTTTTCCCTTAATTTTTAGTTAGTTTATCCCGATTATTTATACCACCAAAGTACCAAATAGATTCACTTTCTGATCGAATACGGTACTGAAGTCAAAAATCGAAGCACTTTTACTGCCCCAAAACGAGATGACAGACACAAAAAAAAATATATTCATGGTTTTGACGAATTTTTGTCAATATTTGAACTTAAAATACTAATAAAAGAAAATTGTGCCTATGTATTCTTATAATTTTTCAATCACTATAAGAATAACTTATGAGAAACTTTGTATTAAATTTTCAAGTATTTTTATAGGGCCAAAAAAAATTTATCGACACATCAAAAAAAATTTTTAGTAAAATTGAAAATTTTAGTTGTCTATAAATATCTCAAAAAAAGTCAAAATATTATGAAAATTAAATAATGTAAAGAAAATGCCAATCTAAATAACTGGTAAAATTTTCATGTGCCTACGACTTATACTTTTTGAATAATAACAATAATATTTAAATTCGTTTGAGGATAAATCGTTATCGTTACGTTATTTCGAAAAAATTTAAAATTCAAACGCACTTAAAATTTTTCCCATAATGAAGCTTCGAGTTTTATCTATAGCTATTTGAAGGAAAAAGTATGGAAAACTTAGTGTTGTATTTTTAATTCTTAGTTATAAACACAAAAATTTTTATGATTTTTCAACTTCAAAATTACTTGCAAATATTCGCGTTTTCGACAGATTTCGTAAAAATTTGAACTATAAACGCTTATAAAAAAAATTGTGACTAACGATTTTTAATTTTTTTTAGCTACAATTAGAACGACTCATAAGGAACCTTGTATTCAATTTCCATGTTTTTTTGGTTGTCCAACATTTTTTTACCGACACTTCAAAATAAAATTCTCAAAAAAATTGAAAATTTCAGTGGTCTATAAATAACTCAAAAAAAGTCAAACATTTTTGAAAATTAAACTGTATATAGATAACACTAACATAAAATTTGGTGAAAATTTCAAGTATTTGCAGTAATTAGTTTTTGAATTACAACCATATAAAAAAATCGATTTGGTCGAAAACTGATTTTGCTTAAAAATTCCCGTTTTTCTGTCATTTTTTTTTTTGTTTTTCTCGATTTTTTTGAAAACTGTTAGAAAATGTTTGCTTTTGACCTCTATAATGCACCGAGGATCTTCAATTTTACATCGGAAACCACCCCCAAAGTTTGAAATCGAAGCATTATTTCGACTAGTTATGCTGTACACAGACACAAAAAAAAAAACATAACTAATGATGATCGAAAATTGCATATGCCTTTAAATAGTTCAACATAATTCGAAATTTGCATGGTGGATCCTTATATAAACATTCGGTGAAAATTTCATGTATCTATTGTAATTTGTTTTAATAAATTACATCAAAAATCAAAATCGATTTTGTCGAAAACTGATTGTGCGTAAAAATTACCGTTTTCCCTTAATTTTTAGTTTGTTTATCCCGATTATTTAGAAAGATATTGAGAATTTTTTACTTTTGACCCCCAATAGTACCAATTAGATTCACATTCTGATCGAACGAGCTACTACAGAAGTCGGAAATCGAAGCACTTTTACTGCCCCAAAACGTGATGACAGACAAAAAAAAAACACACACACACACATCATGGTAAAATAAATACATTCTTCGCTCCTCTCAGAATCTAAAAAGTTAAATATAAGTTATGAAATTGTAATGATATAGGTACGATCTATCTATGTATAAATTTACTATACACACATATATTTTATTTTTTTTTGTCAACCAATATAGGTGTTGTTCAAATTTAGTTCACATATAATATACATTACTACACTATTATAATATATAGGTAAGTATTATACTACTATATATTATCACTTATCAGATTATAATTTATTACGATCCTCAAAATAAATCAAGGAGATTCATATACGTTCGGACACAGCTCGTATTCCCTTTTTTTTTGTGGATCGTTAAAAATATGATATTTGCTGGATTTCAAAGCTTATCAAACCAGAACCCAAGTAATCGAAAAAACATAACAACACAATTGCATAGCATTGAAGACCTTGGCACGTGTAAACAAGAATAGTCCATTAGACAATAACTCTAAAAGCCAACACGATACGTCGATACAGATAGAAAATTTTTTTGTAGTGCAACAATAATGACCGAACACTCGACCGGTTAATAAACCACTGCAGTAACGCATGATAAGGGTTATCACTGCTTTAGTTAGTCGTTATCTGATCTATAATAATAATATCATGTTATACATATGGGGATAAGTGTCGTAATACAACTGTAAATAACCAATCATCATTGCCTGTAAGATTTTTGTAAAATTCGTGTATTTGTAATTTAATATAAGACAAATATACGGTTGTAAATTTTTTAAACATGTTATTCTACCTTTATAATATGGTTATGTTATACCTATCTATATTATACGATTTATTTGAAATTTTTAGAAAACTGAATTTAGTAATAATATTATCTGGCAAAAATGATAAATTTTTTTAATATATGTACCTGAGTAGTGAGTTGTGAAATTACACGGCCGAGATAATAATAATAGTTATTTTTTCCGTATTTTACCAACATATAATAATATACAAATAGTATAATATATATAATAATATATAATATATATAATATAATATACAATCACCGTTGTATTTCTGAACGATGACCAAAAATATTAAAGCACCTAGCTATAAAACATTTTATTTAATTTGATCTTTAGAAAAATACACATCGCATTTGATGTACCTATATATTTTTAAACATGAACGTACGACACAACTTTATGAAAACATGTCAAATAGGTAGAATTATTATTGTACAAATGTCAATATATTAGCAGAGTGTATAAAATACTATAAGTATACGTCTAAAAAATATGAACATAAATCTGTACCATTCTTTCTGGACTTGCCTCCAATAATGATGATGCTTAAAACGAAAAATTCGTGAACAAACACATCACTTATAACAAAGCATAACAATGCGAACCACGTGATGAATAATATACTGCCGAAAAATAAACAGTATCTAAAACCACACCAGCTGATGTAGGCACACGAAAATGGTTTTGTAAATAAAATATTGTGTATAGTTTATGCGCATCATTGAATTCGTACAATATGTTATAAAACTCAATATTATAATATTCGTACAATAATATAGTACTGATATCACTTATATATATATTGTGTATATGCATAGGTAGGTATATATATATATATATATATATATATATATTGTCATATAGAGTTTATATTTATGAGGAATATTTTTATAACGACTAAATAGTCAGTGTCGTTAGTGGTTTTATTCACAATATAGATACAATAACAAACAAAACAGTTTAGTAAATCGTAAATGTAGCCAATATAGTTTGAGATATATGTATATATACAATATACATCATATATATATATAGGTACAATAGGATACAAAATAACTGTCAAGGTATCAATGTGTTCAAATGATGCTTATTAAGACGCCATATTATTTGTTATAATACTTATAATGTTGTTCTATCCATATTTTAAAGGATTCTATTTCTATGAGTTTAAGAATAATATATTTATATATATACTTTTATATAAGTATAAAACGTAATTTATGTTAACAAATAAAATATGTATTCTATTTACACGTTCTTGTAATATAATTTAATATACAAGTTAAGTTAAAACTATGCATTTAAGGATGTTATGTATCTCAGGTTGAGAAAATTGAATACCAAACAACAACAAATATTTGATTATGATTTGTAACACACATAAACACATTGCGGGGTTTTCTATCGACTATATAGTACCTACTTACGTACTACCTACTTACTGTAGGCACTGTAGGGAAAAAATAATAGATAAGACACGTTATTATGATATATATTACATAACTATACTATGTTAATATATGTATATAATACATATATATTTAGGTAAATCGTTGTACAAGCAGAACTCGTTAAACCGTAAAATAATGTGCACATCATAAGAGATTTCGACACTATATAATATGTATTATAAGGAGGGTGGCTGACATCTAATTTTTTTATGCTTGAGCACAATATGAAAATATTCATTTATATCCGAACTCAGTCAAAAAAGTATAAAAGTATGTAGGTTTTACGTTTTACCTAAATTATTGCAATATAACAATGTACATTGTAAAGTTACGGGTTCACATTTACATTGGCTGTAGTGTTCAAAAGTCGAACTTGGCTCAACTCAGAAAATTTTACGGTTGATCATGGTTAGTGAATTATATCATGATTACGACATCCAATCAAAATACGATAAAAAGCATACGACAGACCATGGTTAAAATACTCGTATATCAACAAATAACCGTTCTGCGCATAAGGTATGTCCTAGACTTTGAAAAAAAGCAAAATAATTAAAGAAAAGTCAAGGAAAACGATATTGTAAACTATTATTATCATGAATTCTTTATCAACACTCCAATATAGATTTAATATTTATTCTAAGTGTATAACACATCCGCAGTGATAAGGAAAATATGTAATTTTCTTGACATGCCTGTCATGACCTATATATGCCGTATAATATTATGCTATGACAAACATTTGAGTTTATGACATGGGTTGGTGCTTTTAAGCTCAAAGTCTCAATTATAATGCCTTTGGGCTTTGGGTGGTTATTTGTATTTGTACATCTATTACATCATTTTCTCGATCGATCATACAATAAATTAATACAAAAAATAATGTTTCATATTTTCTGTGTGATGCTATCCTTGAAAGATCCAGATTTTTCATCCAGAACTTCTGGATCCACGTACAATATATAAAGGGTATAATAACTTGGTATAATAAAACTGTCATCATATATATTATATACATTTATTCTGCTCAGCTATCGTACACATTTTACGATCAGAAATGCAGCAGACAGTGCAGATTATAAGTTAAAAGTTACACAATGTATCTATTGTTACAGTAAATATATTTTTAATCGATAACTATAACATTTAATATAATATGATAAGTAATAAGTATGCTTATTTACCGGTTAGGTCTATCATCGAAGCAGTTATATGTTATATGACGGACAAACGTTCGCTGCGTATACAAGTTCCTGGTGACGATGAGTTTTCGACTAAGTCGTGCCGAAACAGCTGTGCAGCATAAAATATTGACAAGCAAATTCTATCAGGAACGATAATTATTGATAGAAAACCAAAAATGCACGAATATTCGAATGAAATCTTCATCCAGCTATAGATGAACACGGACGGAGGTGTATTTTTTTTACATAATTATGGTGATCTGGTGACGAAATCTTCACGATCAGTTATCATCTTTAAAATTGTCAAATTTCGGATCTATTTCAATAAATATAATAAAATAATTAATTGTGGCATAAAATACTTCTGTGTTTAATATATTATATATTCAAGCAAAAGTGAGTATATAACAATCGAATGGTTTCCACCAAACCATGGTGGACGTGCACGCGCGTCGAAGTATACCTACACGATTTTCGCAGCTTTTTCCCCTTTAAAACACGACAGTCGCGGTTTTATATTAACCAGATAATAAAAATTATATAATATAAAGTTGATGCGGATAATAAATTTTGTTTTTTATTTTAAAAAGCCCGCGGAAGTGTACCCTAGTCCAATTTTTGAGTTTCCGGCAATTCATGAGGTTGTTTTCGGGTAATTATGTTTTAATTCTTTTGTGGAAATAAGAAGACAACAAAATAAAAGAGATATAAACCCCCCCCCCCCCCTGGTCATAGGTTCCAGTGCAGTCTCCTTCTTTTTTTTTTGTTGTGTTATTATATTGTTTTGTTTTCAACTTCAGAGTACACGGAAAAGTTTAAAAATAATCGTAAAATATCAAAATTCACAATGCGATTATGCGAATTACATACAACAGTATGGCTTTTTAGTATAGACAAATTTTAAAAGTCATATATATATATAGTTTGAAACTTTCAGCAGTGAAAAATATTTTTTAATATCAAATAATATAATATATGCTTATGATATTGTATGTACTTTCTAAATATTTTATAATGAACTTTTCATGAACGAAGGCGAAGTTAGAGGGTGTGGCAAAATTCTTTTAACATCGGATGCATTTAAAATTATCCCAGTACCTACTTCGAATTATCATAATTACAAGTGTTTATTACTGCAGTTGAACATAAAAATAATAAATTTCCTTATACCTTAAAAATACCACAGCGACAAATATTGTGAAATCACGTTACGCGCGGCGTGTTGAAATGAGCACCAAAAATACATATTACTATTGAACACGTCATAAGATCATAATAATATATATTTTAATAAGGTTAAATGTATTATTCTACATTATTGGCGTATTATAATCATTATTATGTTGTACAATGTATATTCTTAATTTATGCTCGAGACTTCTACCTTTTAACACTTGTCCCCAGGAACTCACTTGGATACCTATATCACACGTTGCGACACAATATGAATAATAACAATCGACTATATGAGTCGCACATTGTCTAATCCATATATAACATTATAATATAGACACTTCGTATATCGCTTACATTCATCCGTATTATGCATAGGTACCTATATATATATATATATTATAGGTAGGTACATTGTAGCTCGTGGTTTTACACAATTTATATTATAATAATACGCGCAAGTAAAAACATAATATTATATATCGATAAAATATACGAGAATATAGTATAATATATATATATTATAGCGTGTGTTGAATGACCGCGGTTTTCAACGAGAGGTGCAAGGGAGGTGGGAGAATATAGAATATTACCATATTGTCTTCACTCGTTCACTCATCGTCACCTATACAATATAATATACGGAAATATATGGAATTATACATATATATGAAAATAAAACAATGGACAAAAATATATACAATTTAAATAGTACCTAATTGTGATTGCAATAATCGCGAAGCATTGTATAGTAAATATTATATATATTTACATATAACTAATAACTATATATAGTATACCTAATATTATATTATACTAATTATTATATATATTATACTAATATTAGTAATATTATTGAAATAAAAATAAAAATCGTTTGATAGTCAACGATGAATGGTTATTATGAATTAAACTCGTCACATTACCAATAACCTATTAAAACTTAAACGTATAGCTTGAATGTGGGCTCGATTAACTAATAGGTATTATTATAATAAATATGCGAACAACTACGTGAGTATCTACCTGACCTATAACGCGGGGAATCGTGTTTAAGCAAAAATGTCGGGAAAAAACACGAAACACGCGAAAGAGCCATAATATATACGCCTAATATAATCATATAGTGCAGTATGCGACGAGCACGCGGTTTTCAGTTCGTTAATTTGGTGTAAAGAGTGAGTATACTGCGGCAGTATACAAATATATATACATATTGCTATCGAAGTCTGAAATCTATGTAGGTACCTATACTATAAACACTCACTCACTCACACGCTCGCGCACACACACATACACGCACATATGAATATAATATATAATATAATACCTAGTGTAATATTATTTTGTTCAAGATTCGGGCGAAGAAATATTTATAAGCACTAGAGTTTATTTAATTTTTTCAGCACACACTCACAGCAGCGATGATATGCCGCGCCAGATTAATAATCCCGCGCTATATTTTAAATTATAATACATATTACATATAATTATATTCTTTTGCGACGTCTTTCTAGTAAATACGCGACCGTTGTAAGAATGTGCATTATATATATATATAGGTATAGGTACACGCATTTATACCCTTTGATAGTTTGATACAATCTTTTTGACCATCTTTTTATGTTATCATTGTGCGTGGCACGTTCTAAATAGTAAATACATTTAATATCTCTCTCTTTCTATATATATATATATAAATATATATAGCTGCAGTGCTATTATATACCTCTTCCGAGCTTTTATCTCCTGTCTTGAACACGTATATATAATATATATAGGTACCGAGGCGTCTTATCTACTGCAGTTTCCCCTTATTTTATTTACATCTGGAACCACTCCTATGCGCACGTATAATATGTATACACTTTTCACTTACAAATTAATTTTACATCCAACGACTATTATTATATTATAATCACATTATAAAAGCATGCTGTAGCGTCCGCTACGGCGTCTTTCAGATCTCTGAAGCAGAGGACGTCGGCTGCAGTTCTCCATACAGAGTGCGGACTGCCCCTCGTTTTTCACTGTCTTCATCATCGTCGTCTTCGGTAGAGTCATTTTTTGCAGTACACAAATATTAGGTAACTCCTATTTTTCACAACGGTAAAGTGAACTTTTCGTTGACCTGATAAGTTTGAAAAGACGTATTTTTACAACCCTTTCGACAAAAAACCAGCCATTCACTGAGCAGCTTACATCTTATACGCGAACGTGAATATCAGTGAAGTAATTTACCCCACTCATTACTTTTTTTTTCTCTATCTTTAATAATATCTAAAGTAATAAAAATTTAAAAATTTAAAAAATTTAAAATTGAATAAATAAATTATTAAACTAAAAAATAGAGGCGATTGTGCTTAGCGAATCACATATTGTATTAAATATATTATAATATGTAATAGGTCATTTAAAACAAAAATTTTATTACTATTCTCTCGTATTCGGTCCATCGAAAATATTATACTGTAGATAAATTACTAAAACAGTGGTAAGTGGTTAGCTATAGTCCTACTGGGTCTAGGGTTTAGGAAAGAACTTACATCTTTCCTAAATTATATTACATATTTAACAGTTGTTTGTTATTTTATTACAGCAATCAGTTTTTATTTAATTTCACATTTTATCACATTTAATTATTAGAACTATGATTGATTGCAAAGGTTACAAATAAGCAACAGCTGCTAAATTATACGAACTCATCATTATAACTTATAAGATATCCATTACAGCGAATTAATCCTATAAAAACATTTCACATATAGATTGTCATACAAGCATGCATTAAATCTTATAAATATATATATATGTATTATATAGGTACATATAATATATCTACTGATATAGATGTAAAGGTACATAGTATATGTAGGGTCATCAACCTACGTATTATATATTATGTTTCTTCTTAACCAGTAGAATATTGCTATTTTTCCGTAGATTCCAAATAATAATAATAATAGTAAAAAATAGGTTAAAATGTTTCTTTTAAACCAAACAAACAATACATTATTTTTACGAGTGTATTTTTATATTGATTTTGAATTGTATGTTATATCTTTTGTAGATCTACTACTAAGTATCTAAGATATAGATTTAAAAGAAAGTTCAGCAATATTATATACGATTTATACGTACGTCATGGTAAAGATATGATGATGAGTATATTTAAACACATAAATATCATATACAAGACCTATTATTTAACAAACAATTATGAAATGTCTATGTTTAAAATAATCTAAAAGTTTCATGTTCTTTAGACAGAAATAATACCGTAGTATTCTAAATTGTATATATAGGTATTACACTGCATTGATATCCACATCAATATAAAATATATAAGTTTGTAAGGAATATATATACAATAATGAATGATGAATACAATTGATACATATTTATTTTCAATATGGAAAATATGAAGAAAAAAACTGCACAAATAGCCTGTAGTAGATACAATATACTCGTAATGTAATATAATATAATATTAGACACCAACACACACGTATTCTATATTAGGCACTTACCAATGTGTGCAGTGCACACATTTACAGTTATTTTATCGTCTTACTTAATTATAAAATATTTAAACTAGAGCATATATAAAATGTACTTTTTATTAATTCAAGAAGAAAAAAAAATAGTTTTAGTATCATAATTATTATAACGTAATTTTATTTGGTGACTTTCCCATTAACATGTATACGTTGGATTCTATTTAAAGTAAATTGGAATTTGGATTTTATTTCAATATAGTATTATCTAGGTATATATAGGTATATTATGTCTCACTAATTTATTTTATGGTCTCACGTTTGATAAAATATATACCTGATATAGTTAGTGCGCGAGTTCTCACATTATTAAAAATTTTTTTAGGTGTTATAGCAAATGCGTCATATATTAATAAACATATATTTACCATACTCTAAATACCAGATATTAGGATGAAAAATCAACTGTTTATATTAAAACAAACATGCAGGCAATTAGTGAGTACAATTAATGATGCGTAGGTACTTACAACTATATAGTAGAAGGTTATAAAAATCTCATTTAAAAAAAAAAAAAAACTATTTAATGATGGTCGACGAGTGATATAAAATTGTACTTTTCAATTTTCATATAATGTGTATATTATTAAAATAATATTTCTACGACAATATATTACAAAATATAGGCACAGATAACACAAATAATAAAACGTAAAATAAATTTAGCTTTGGTTTTTTTTTTTAATACAAAGCTTATGCTAAAGAGAGAGAGTTTGTTATAGGGCAGTTATTTAAAAAAAAAAAGAAAATGTCAAATAGAATAAACTAGTAGTTGCATGAATAAAATTAAATATAATCATAATAGAAAATATTTAAATATTTAAAACGAATGCGAATATGTTATATACGTTGTACTGGATCTTAAGTACTGGTATGATGCGTATTGAACTTTTTAAAAGATTTAAATTTTGGAATATTTAATTCGATAGTTGTAAACCTATACATTGATTGGGCCTCAGATTAAATATTAGATTTTTGCTTCCTAGTATTATACTTAAAGTAAAACTGTATGTGTTCGAAATTATAATAGAATGCACATAAAATACAATTTACATTATCAAAAGATAGGTCAGAATAGATATATTTAAAATTATTCTAACCAGATTATTTAATGATATTTATTGGTGAAAGATGTAATTTTAAATTACTACCCCAAACATAAATTCGATAATTAATTATCGATTGAACTAAAAGACATAATGTAGCTTATTATAATTTACTAGGTACTTATAAAGATGAATAATGTTTTTAATACTTTACATTGATAAAATAATTTCCTAATTAGATTAAAAATATAATATACAGGGTGATTTTTTAAGCATGCTCGCCCCATTTTTATGCTTAAATTATGCATATATTCAAATTTTGATTTTTGGAATATTTAAGTGTAGTTAAAGGCGATATTTTTGAGTACTTAGATTTTTCACAACTTTTAAGGAGTATCCTGTAGCGATACCAACTTTGGTTTTTCAAATGACAACCTATATGTTTTAAAGCAAAATGTGATTTAGATAATTTTTCTGAAAATTTTGACATATTGCAATCAAAATTCGAACGAAAACTTCCAGAGTTATTCTACTTGAAATACTAAGGAATAAGGATAAAAGTCTAATACTTAAATGCCTACGTTGTAAATTGATACGATAATTATAATTCGGTATACAATATAAAATGTGCTATTGTACACTATTGTTTGGTATTTTATTATAAGTAGGTATACCTATGCTATACAAATATTAACGTTGCCTATAAGGTATAGGTAACATGGATAAAATAAAAAGGATATTATTTTATTCATATTTTCTTTTCTTTTGAAAATTGTCAGATGCAATATTTGGCCATTTAGTAATAAGTAGTGATTATTAACAAATATTTTATTTTTATATTGTATACCGAATTATAATTATCGTATCCATTTACAACGTAGGCATTTAAGTATTAGAATTTTATCCTTATTCCTTAGTATTTCAAGTAGAATAACTCTGGAAGTTTTCGTTCGAATTTTGATTGCAATATGTCAAAATTTTCAGAAAAATTATCTAAATCACATTTTGCTTTAAAACATATAGGTTGTCATTTGAAAAACCAAAGTTGGTATCGCTACAGGATACTCCTTAAAAGTTGTGAAAAATCTAAGTACTCAAAAATATCGCCTTTAACTACACTTAAATATTCCAAAAATCAAAATTTGAATATATGCATAATTTAAGCATAAAAATGGGGCGAGCATGCTTAAAAAATCACCCTGTATACATGAATATATAATTTTTTTGGTTTAAGACTATGATCAAAGATAGCATCTAAATATCTAGCCTTAGAAACATTTTCAAGTACCTATAGCCTATATTTGAATAACGTTTAAATTACCAATAACGATAAACGCAAAACATGTGTAAATTTTTAATCCTATATAACGATAAACGCAAAACTTGTATAACGTTTTAATTCTGAATAACGATAAACGCAAAAATTCTGTAACGTTTTAATTGTAAATAACATGAAACGGAATTTTTTTTTCTAATTCGAGCCCTGCCTATAGGTGTATGCCAATTATTATTTATTACAAACTATAGATTATTTCATAAGCAATTGAAACTACTTGTTACGATTCAACATATATTCACATGACGAATATTCATTTACTAATATAACTAAATATATTGTACTGAATAATAAACTATGCCTAATAAAGAGCAATCCACTACAAATATTTTATTTAATAAAGTTGTTTATAAATGTGCAATGATATTTTTTTAAAGGATTTTTGAATTATTTATACTAAAAATTATAAATTTATAGTAATCGATATTATAATGTTCAAGAAAGTTGTTATCAGCTGTTGCATTGATTCTAATTAGATGGAGAGAGATCGTTTCGTGTAAAAATGGAGGCAGGAATGTTAATGATAGACTCGTTTATGATTTACGAATTATATTTATGTACATTAATTATGAATTGGATTTAGTGATGGTGGTGGTATAGCCAGTGTAGGACTGTAGGTTAGTCCTCCACAATAACAATGCAACGATTGGTGGGTGGGTGATTATTTTAAATAGGTAATTGCTTCGTAGAAAAAAGAGTTTACAACTGCCACTGAATTTATATAATACATGTTGTATACCATTATATAAAATCCACTAAAATCCGCTGGTTTTCGGGAGATTAATTGTTATAACAGAGGCCAAAAAAAAAGATGGGTACAAGAATTATACACTGTATATAATAGTACAGTATGTATCGGTTAGGTCCCAGCACAGTGTATCCTGCGTAATGCAGTAGCTACCTCTATTATGTATAATTTTTTTCGTTTCTATTATCGGTTTTGTAAAACGAGATCTCATTTAAAAGCAACAAATCAATGCGGGTCAGCAGTCCTGTGCCATCATGCCAGTGTACATATACATATATATATATGTGCAGTGTAGACGAAAGGTTCCTGGTTTTATAAACTATATTGAGAAGAAGGTCGTGGAAGGAGAAGAAAAACTGCACTATATACATACGATAATAATAATAATAAACTACGTCGCCACTGAAGCGGCGTGTGACATGTACAGCGGTGGCGGCGGCGGGATCGCATGTCGGTCCGTGTCGGCTACTCGGCCTACGCACCGAACAATGGTTCATCGCTACGATATATATTCGACGTGTGTATAACGACGACGACGATGACAATGGGGGCCCCCTCGTCCCCACCACCGCGCCGGATTCCGTCCGTCTATATTATTATTATTTGGAGTTTTTACATTTATTATTTTTTTTTTCCATTCCCCTTGGCGACGGCAGTACATTTATTATTATTATTATTATTATTAACCTTTTATATTATATCGACGACGACGACTACTACTACGACGACTACGACGGGGGTAAGAGAAAATATGTGACAGTGGTCATTGTTGACGGTGGCGCCTGTGCGCCGAAGAACCCGACGTGGGCCCGGCCGGACCGAGGGACACATAATATTATATTATATACCTGCACGCCGACACTGCACCCGTGATTCCATTCCGCCGGGACACTGCCGCCGCCGCTGCAGACGGTATTATATTATATTATATTATTATTATTATTTAGGCATATATATATATATATTACTACAACTATTGGGTCGTCGAGGGAATATCGTATTATCATTATTATTGTTATCCTTTCAGACGTGGGCGAAACCTTCCCTTATTATAACCTTCTCGGAAATAATATATACCAATATCGTGTATATAGGTAGGTACCTACCTATAATATGTGTATACGACAAGACGCCGGCGCGCGCTAAATAACACAATATAATATAAAACGGGTAGTTTGTATTGTGTATTTGTGTACAAGCACGCGTATATGATTTTCGTTTGTTTGTTGTTTCTTTTTCCATTCCTATTTCCCAACCCGTGCGAACGCCGCACGGAGTAGCTAATTTTCACGAAAACAAAAGACGGTTTGTCTCGTCCCCTTCGATCACTACACCCCCCTCCCCTCACGTCACACCGAGTTTTTATTACGCATATCTATCCCACTATCACATATATACCCACCCGACCCTACCATACCCCACCATCATACCTATGTATGTATGTATTATACCTATATATAGGTACGAGCGACGATTCGGCGAAACGTTGCGGTTCATCCCCGACAGTCAATTTTAAGAACCTGGCACCCGCGGCTGCCAGACTCATAAAACGATAAGTGGCGTGGAAAAAAGTCGCCGACGACACCGACGTCGTTTTTATCGTACGTAATTTACGTGCCGTAAATTTGTCAAACGGCTCTACGGGATTATATATAGGTAGGTCCTATGTAGTATAATAGGTATATATATATTATATATAATATATATATATACATATAGAAGCTGTAATTTATATTATTGTATATACTATATATTACATAAATTGTTTTTATATGTGTACATGCGACCAGAGAAGACAATCGAATTTGCGCACCTGCTTTATATATATATATATATATATGTATATATGTGTGTGTGTATGCTGATGCATCGGCTTTGCGACTGCAGCACAATAAAACGTTTGTTTCCTATAGTGAGATTCGTGTATATTATATAGGTATACAGAGGATAAAAAATACTAAACATTAAAAAATTTATAAACGCGTTATATATATAAATATTAAATTAGTATATTTTGTTGTGTTCGGAGTATTATAGGTACCTATTATATTTTAACAAGTAAAAAACTTATTTATTGCGTTTCCAAAAAAAAGCCACAATTATTATTATAGTCAAGTCGTCAAGTGTATACTACATAAATTGTGGCTCGCCGGTTTAGAATAACAAAAAACATACGAATAACTCGGAATAAGTAATACATAATATGATTCTATGTAGGTATAAGTTTGAAAAGTTTGCAAGGAAAGAAATGCAAATAGATAAAATTAATAACACTACATATTTAATGATTCAAATCGTTTTAATCATCTGTTTGTATGCAACCTAAACAACAAAACTACTAATACTTTTAAATTAGGGTATACAATTCTATTACCACTCCTCTGCAATCCGAAAAATTGATAATATCTGCTAGGGCTGAGAAGTTGCAAGAGTTATTATTCTATATGCTATCGATTTATAGCAGATCGAGTTAGAAATTTGAGCTATACAATGGTGAGTTTAAAAATTTAAAATGCAAATTTTTTGAATTTCATACGAACCATTCTCATATCGTACATATTTAATATAGTATAAAAAAAAATTGATTTGAAGAAATTTTTTCTTTCTTAAGCTGCAGTGCATTTTATAAAACATAATATTATTTAATGCATGTACTTATTGCGTCGCAATCTAGGTACTTTTAATTTAATGACAATAGTGCAATCTGCATTTAATCTCTATCCCACTAATATGATGTATCTATTGTTGTATACACCTACTATCTTTTGAATTATATTTTTTAAACTATTTTTTAGTTCAATAAAATATTAAAATTCGAACAGTTTTCCATCATATTTAGAATATAATATATTTATTTTTCCACATTTAAAATTTTTTTTTGTGCCAATAATTGGTAACAATATATAATGGTTTGTGTGGAATTTTGAATTTTGATGAATATTTATTACATTTATTTTTGCATATTTGAAATTTTCCATGCATATATCTTCTAATTTTTAGCTCCTAAACTTTTGAGCCCTAATGATATTTATCGATTTTTCAAAAATACTCTTGGTTTTAATTTACGTAGGGAAAAAAAATTAAAAACACATAACGGACTTTACAGTGACCAACAATATATTACAAGGTTTCCGCACGTTTTAATTTATCTAAAATATATTAATAGTTTATTCTGTTGTCACAAGCCATCAAGCAGTAACTCCATTTTTGTCAAAATCAAGTTTTTGGTGTCTATCGAAAGAGATTTTAATTCTCTAGAATGTTCATGATTTTATTAAGATAAGAAGCAAAAAAGCAGTATGTCCAAATACTAGAACGAAAAGCAGTAAGTGATCAGGTAATTCCTGGAGTTGCTGATAATTTTCCTAATAATTATTAATTTATTACCTATATTCAGAAAGCAGCATCTCCAACACATGTCAATGGTATCAGAAGTCATTTGACATCAACTCCAAATAAAAGTGTACTTACCGCTTTTAATCTTCTGACTAATATAAGGTTAAAAGCAGAAAGTCCATTAAGACCCATAAAAATGTATCAAAAAACTTTTTTTTTGTGTTCAATAGTTTCCTCATGAAAAATATAATAATATACTATCTATTAAATGTTTAAAAAATTATTATTTTTACTCCACGGTCTAATTTAGTGATGAAAACTCTTTAATTGTTTCCTGAAAAACTCGTGTTTTGGAGTTACAGCTTAGTAGTTTATGATGGCAGTATTAAATGTATATAAATAGGTATTAGTGGTATTACTTATTATGTTGTGTGTCTATATGTAAACGAACGTCGTACGCGTTATTAATGCTTATTATATAATATTAGCAAATAACAATATATACAATATATACATAATTATAAAATAGATATAATAAAATTACCTACTAACTCGAGGAAATCCACTATACCTACCTAATATGGAAATAAAAATACACATACATACTGTGGAGCCTATATAATAGTGAGTACTTAGTTTAAAAACTGATTTTAAAAAAACTACAGTAATAAGCCGTAAAAAAATCACCATTAATATATAATATTAGTGATATATTATCTCTAGGTATTAAAACATATAATATATTATGTACTATTATAAGAGTCAATGTTTTTGGTTTTTTTTTTTAATTTGTTATAATTATTACGTTTTGTATAGGTTTTTATGTCTAATTAGAGTTTAAATACACATTACTATTATTTAATTACATTTGAAAAAATGATTAACATGTTGCATGTCGGATTAATATTTTTACAAGATTATAGAGGTTGGCTATGCATATAATATACATATTATATAATATGCAGTATGCACAATAGGTGAAACCAAATTATGATACACAATGTTAAAAATGTTAAAATACAACGAATGTCATCGTAACATTGTACTTTGATAAATATGACAATATACTAGACGGTATCTTTACACTAATTATCGTATATATTATGTGTGATGTTTTAATTTCTAATTCTATAGACGATTTTAATTAATTCAGAAACGCCGAAAAATTCATTGAACCTATGTTTATTGTTTATATACTCAATACGTGTGTAGACCATTCGAAATTTTGATATAATATATTATATCATATCTGATTCGAATATTTCAATGAATGAAGTTTTATCAAACTATATATATATAAAAATACGTATAGTAAAATATGAATCTATACATATAGATTACCTATATAGGCAATATTTAGAAAATATAATGACAGGAGAATGAATGATGACAGAATAATATTATTAATAAATGATGTAGGTAGGTACCTATAAATTATAATAGATATACTCAATAATATTATTAAATCATTGTAAGTTTCTTGTGCAATTTACATACATGGTCATAAAACTTTTTGATAAAATAGTAACAATATTTAACATTTAGACAATTATTGGTAAGCGTAATTAGCACTAACTATAGGACGTGGGTAGTAAGTTACTGGCTATTGCAGTGGAATATGTTAAAAGAAATTATTTTCAATTCTATACATGATAAAATAATTTTATTCGCTGCAGACGAATCGAAGGATGGACAAAATGTGCGGTAAACAGTAAACACTCACGAGAGGGATTTATTGGATGATATCGTATTCCGTAATTGTGTTATATTTTATTATGTAAGGGTCTCTCGAAACTGGTTGAGTAAAATGTTCTTATTCTAATTTTTTCTACCTGTCCAAATAAATATGACACCATTCTCAAGAATACCAATATCAGTACCTATAATAAACCTGTTACACAATAATATACAAAAAATATAAAAATATGCACGACGAGGTGGTCGGATGTGCAGTGGTTGATATTTTCAATTCTTGATGTAAAACGATCAAGAAAAAAATTGATTTAATAATATTAAATATTATATTTAGTAGGCCACCACATGTGAATATAATAACTGCTTTTCGGGCATAATTATTATACTCGTAATATAAGTGAATACGTTCTTATTTAAATTTAACTGTTTTCTAGGTTTGAGGTAATCTATAATTATTGACTTCAATTTAAAGAACACGTGAAAACAAGTCAACTACAAAATGACAAAATGTGTAAATTTATTTTATTGCTTTAAAAAAAAATATATTCATTTAGAGAATTATTATAAACCTCAATCATAATAATGCATTTTTTTTTTTTTATCGATTATTATATTAAATGCTTATATTAATGCATAACGTATACAGTGTTTTAAATGTTAACGTCGTTATAAGGCGTATGCGCCTAGTATTTATTGGACAAAAATAACAGAATCATTATATTGTTATTGGCCTTGTAGGTGCAGTAGAACTTGCTACAGAGAACCTTTGCTCTCTCTCTCTCTCTCTCTCTCTCTCTTTCTCTCTCTATATATATTTATATATATACACGTATAAGGAACGATGACCTAAGGTTTGGAATTTTTTTCCCCTTTACACGATCTTAGATCCACGCCAATATCCAATGGACGTGTCCTGTAATTAAAAGTGCATTTCAGAGTTCCGATATCGATTGGCAACATCACGGGTATAATAATTCTATGGCGTATTTTTTTAATACTATATATACAGTCTACAGATGTACACACTATACACAACACATACATATTATATATATATATTATACGAATATAGTATAAGGTGTTCCGAGTTTGCCAGTCAGGGTCGACTCCCCGGCGGCCAAAACGTGAAGACTTCGGCGTCTGACCAATAATATGTATATACCTATACTTGTTTTTTCTCTCTCTCAAGAGTTGTTATGCAATTTACCATACAAATGTCAATTCCCTACACCAATATAGTCGTGTCGCAAACGCCTTTACTCAGAGGCTATATATATATATATATATATATATATATATATATATATATATATATATATATATATATATATATATATATATTATTATATATCAGTTGGAATACTTATATTATAAAATATATAAAATAATATATACGTTTTACGACTTTCGCATCACAATTATATTATAATATAACTGCAGTACCTATAGGTACATATATTTTATATAGACACGGAAATTTATTTTGACCCGAGATGTTTAAGATAAATGTGGATTATCATATAGTAGCCATATTATAATACTTACATAAATAAGAATTAATAAGCACACAACCACAGACACACACACACACATTGTTCATAACATAATAATACATATTAAGTAATAAATGCATGTAATTACATATGTATAATTATACACATAATATGACATATACGATATACAGATGGTAGTGTGGTACTCACCTTTAGAGTGCACAGCATTAATAGTTTGGACATTTAGCATATATAGCAATCGTCAGTTGTAGACATGTTGCATGTATTTTGTTCAAATTTTTAACCATTCTTTAAAAAAGTGATTGATTGGAACATTTTGTAGATACAATTATTGTAATTATCTGTATGTATAAACTGCGTAAGACCTAAAACAACAAATATCTGCACGAGTTAATAATAATAAAATGCATAAATATAAAATTAAGATGTGTTTTATTGTTTGTTTAAAATTTAAAATTATTTAAAAAAAACAACAATCAAAGAAAAATATTACAATAACTTTTAAAAACTTTATATAAGTGCAACATAATTATTATTTATACAAAATAATAAATATAATTACAATGGGTTTTTCAAATTATTATCCATGTTATTTATAATTAAAATAAATAAAAAATATAAATTTAATACTTTTGTACCTTTATTAACTATTATTCCAAAACAATATTCTATATTATCCATTTATAGTATGATAGTAATATAATATTACGATTAAGTATGACTTGAGGTATTAGTAACTTATTAACTTTACCTTATTAAAAAAGTAAATATTTAAATAGTCAAGTGTTGAAAATCATTATTAAGTCACATAAAAATGATGAAATAGGTATATTGTACACTGTAGACACTCTAATTTTCAACTTTTAACTTATACAAATTCTACTTACTAATTACCATAGTATGCAATTAATTGTTGAAGTGTAATATATAGTACTAAATAACTATTTTATTTAATCGCCATTCTATTAACAATGTACGATTTATGTATACAGTCAAACTAAATGTATACTAGGAATGTCTAGGATTACATAATATTATTATAAGACTTAATAAGACTTAAATATATTTAATAACACTCGATTCATCAAATAATATGAAATAGTCATGATAATTTCCGAATAAAATACATGCATATAGGAATAGATTTAAAAATAACTTCACTTATTATACTGTAGTTGTTGTAGCATAAACGAACCGCTATACTGCGTCATAGTTATACCACCACAGCTTTTGATGCCGCTGTGTTATTAATTATTATATAATATATATATCGTGGGGTTCGAGCGTTCGAGGGTGCAGTGAATTTTACCATTGATTTATTTTTGTAATATTCAAATATTTATTTTGAGAGCAAATTAATCATTATTGGTATCCGTCTTAGGTAGGAGCTATAAGAGTGACGAAAATATTTTATTATATATATTATAACATGTTTTATGTACATAAAGGTGAAGTATAATTATAAATGTTTAAATGAACTTCGCGAAATAATGTGATAAAACTATATATATATAGAATACCACACAAAGTTCTTTCACCGCGACCACCACGGCGGCCAAGTTTGCCTCTCTTAAAATCTTCGTTGTGTGCGCACAGAGCGTATGGGTCTGTGGTAGTATATATTATATATACGGGGCGGGTGAATCTATGAACAAAACGTCCCTTGTCGGTCGTATTTATATACAGCAGCAGCAGCCCGCCGGCGGGCCCCCTCCCCCCAACTTTAGATCTGATAACGAGAGCGCTCGTCGACGGCAGACGCGGGCGGCAAAGGGTTGGTTTGTTGAATGCAAAGGACACGCGGGATCCTTTATGTGCTGCATATACACATATACATACATACATAGGTACCTATATATGTTATATAAACAGGAGAGATAGAAAGTGAGAGAGAGAGAGAGAGTGAGCGGGAAAAAAGGGGAACGAAAAAAAGATAGAAAAAAGCGGTTAGAGCAGCTGCCGCTGATGCACTTTATAATAAGAAGCGCGCGCGTTATCCGTCCACCATCGGACGCGCATTTTCTGTTTTGACACGCGGATCAAAGAGCACGTTCTCCGTATATTATATACTTTATATGTTTTATGTATATAATATATACTTTTTTACATGGTGATGGTGTAGCAGATGAGAGTGCCACCGCCGTAACGGCAAGTCGTCGTCGGGTCGCGCGGACTATCCGCCGCCGTTGTGATTATGGCAGAGAGAAAGTCACCCGCCGACGTCACCGTGATCGTCGTCAGAGTGCGGGGCGGGTCGTGTATATGCTGGGAAAAGTGGGCGAGGGGGATATAGGAGAGGATTATGTTAAGGGGGGGGGGAGTGACGGGAGACCACAATGGCTTCGTGTCGATCGACGTCCGCGATAGTGATGCGCGCGCCTCCCGTTAAATTCGTCTTCTTTTCGTGTATATAAAGAAAGAATCTGCGTGTGTAGGTACATATTATTATAATAGGTACATTTAGGTATATATACATACCTTATATATATATTTTGATTCTTTCGCTTCTAATTCATATTGTTTTGTTACATTCTATATATTTACAATTATTTACCTATAATGTATTAATTAATGTGTAATCATCATTCGCGGCCAATGACCTATGTTGTCGAGGCCTTGTTCTTTATAATAAAAAAAAAAAAAACACCTTATATACTTCACATATGTCATATATGTTTTTAAGGCTGCAATGGCGTTAGCAGATATCCAAATGTTAAGGAAAACTTTGATAATTTTTAATTTACTAAATAGACCTTTACATACTAGATATAATCTTAATATGAACCTTAAATGTATACCTATATACCTACTGCAGTATAGGTGATTCATTTGTGTGGTTGCGCTAATCGGCATAGTCAATTTATTCAGTGTTTAAAAAAAAAAAATTGTGTCTACGGATAGTGTGAACTTTGAAGTAGTCATTATACCTAATACTTATTAAATTAAATTTTACATTTAAAAAATATTTTAAGATCTAATGCCAATCATTGTTTTTAGTATTATACTCGTACTATATGAAGTGGAAAACTTAATAATTAACTTTAAATATGCTTATAAATACAACACAATAAACTATAATTCATTACCATATACAATTTAAAAATAATTATTTTGATATCTATTTTTTAATAATGTAATCTTAAAAACAAATCCTATTTTTCTAAATCTTTATTAAATACTTTTGATATTTTTTTAGTTGGGATACATTTAACTTCAATAGAATTATTGCGTTATAAAATCTTAATATAAATACAATCGTAACAGTTACGATTGTTAGTTACTATTACTAGATAGTTACTATCTATCTATGCACTCTGGCCTCTGGGTAAGTATTCAAGAACTGACACACTGGGGATATGGTGTTTTGAACTTATAATATTTATAAATTAAAAAAATTCTGAAAAATTCTGTCTCCTCATAAAAATATTTTTTAAAAGTCATAAAATATAGGATTTATTTAAAAAAATAAATAGTAGTAAATATTTAAAACACTGAAAAAGTGTCTTATCTAATAAGCAGAGGACCCTACGTGGCTGTGTACCTACCATTATAGCTGTCACTATATACCTACTGTTTAAAAGACAATAGTTCGTTCACTATGTGTTTGCTCCATTTTACTAATACATCATATACTCGGATTTTTTATAATATTTTAATTTTCAAGTTAGTCATGATTCATAAGTATCTCTGCAAGTTATTAATATTTAAAAATATTGTATAAGAAATCAGCGAGAGAACACGAATAAGGTTCTTACCTCAATAAGGTCAATTCACTCCAATATTTAAGTTAAACACACAACATTATGCAAGTTGGAGACAACACAATATAGTGGACGGTTCACTGTCCATTTGAGATTTAATAATTGGTTTTCAAAAAGTGGATACCTATTAAAATAGTTTTAATGTCTAATATAATGTATCGATATCATAATACATAATGTACAATATTAATAGTTATAATACTATATTTAACTCAATTTTCCCGTCTTAATGACGTACAGTTTTGTGGAAAATCTTAACAAAATAAAAAACGCAAAGGCTACATCCTGCAACAACGCGATGTAACGATTATTTTTCACATTTGACAATTGCTACTACCGCTTTATAGACTATAGAGTATAACACTATTTTATGTATAGTGTATTATATACACACACACACTTATATAATATTATATATGGCGTATGTATTGTGTAGTTGCAATGATAATTATTATTGTCGCACAATATTGTTATATTCTCTTCTTTTTTTTTATACGCATAAATCCAACTGAAACTTTTTTTTATCAGGAAACAATCACGTTGTCGTATATCACAATATAGACTGTGATGCAGACACCTCGGACGGCCAAGCATAGTGTACACAGCAGTACACTACAATAATATAATATTCTATTCTATACTATCGCCGTATTGATCTGGCCGCGGTTACGTGTAAAACGCTATAGGCATAATATTATATGCACATCGATATTATTATAAAATATATTCGAAGGGGGAGTTTTGGGGTTTCGCGTTACCGCAAATCGGCGTGTGCTGCGGCGCGGACCATGGTATATATATATATATGTACCTATATACTATGGTACTTATATACACATCACAATCGGGAGGAATCGCAACACGTGTGTGCCAACTATAATATTTCTATGTACATTATATGCCTATATTGTACCATATTATGTATAATAGAAGAAAATCATACGCGAAAGACTATACAATATTATTAATACGTATATGGTATATGTATACGCTCGGGATCAAAGTGCACGGTAGGTCGATCGATATCTAACGAAGTACACCAACATCACCACCCGTACTTATACGTATATATATAATAGTAATAATAATAATAATATTGAGTTGTTATCAAAGATGGGCAGCCACCGGTGCAGCGCTCAACCACGTGTCAATTGTGCCGGAGAGTGTGAGCATGGACCACACTCCATTGTGACCACTCTCGTTGGTGCGGGGGGAGGGAGGTTGGGGAGGAGGGCAAAGCGAGTGAGAGAAAATCGTTTACCGATGGTTATCGTCGCGCGCGTACGGGCTGCGACGGGTCTTTATATTATATATTATTATCACATATACCGAACCGCGGACAGCAATAGACACCCGCGATTTTATCTCGGACTGGCATATGTATATAGACGTATAGTATACGTATAAAATATTTTCTACATATTATTATATACTTTTACGCGCATTATCGCGGTTTCAAAATTCGCCCATAGACGCGTGTATGGTGTTATAATATGTAGGTATATAGAGGCGTAATATATGTAGAGGCGAAAAAAATCGTTTACATTTGTATAATGTTGGTAAGTGCGTGGGGTGTGTCGTGCGAGAGATTCGGCACCGTGACGTGTGTCACCCGGACTGTTGTCTTGAGGGCTTAAAAAAAATGGAACGATAAGAACGGCAAAAAAAGAAAATTACGCGAAACCACGAATAAGAAAAAAATAAATCACAAAGAACCGCGCGCTGATGTACCTATCTATATATATACCTATACAAACTAAACCTTCCAACTAGAACGTCGCATTATTTTGTCATGTAAATCGCCGCCCGTGGCAGATTATAATCAGATTCGATCCACCGATTAGGATGTTTCGCAGTTTCGCTATAGGTACGTATATATATATATATATATTATATATATAGGTAATCTATTAATGTATACTATATACTTAGCTATATATAAGCAGTTACACAATGTTATTATATATATATATATAGGTACATAATAGCATATCGATTATAAATACCTATATTATATGACTACTATTTATAATTTACTCAGTACCTAATCGAATTGGGAAAAATTAAGTAAAGGGAGCTCAATCCAACGAATTAAAAACTGCATTCCAAGTGCAAAATTACTAAACATAGACCCGTGGGGGGCATTGTCCCCCAAACCCTACACCTTTCAACATTCTTACTTCTATTTTGAATAGCACTTTCAGCTACACATATATTTAAATATTGGAATTTAAATTCCAATTATAATATATTTTGATGACATAATATAGTCCATAAAGCACAGATATATAAAATAAATTATAGGAAAATAACAGTGTAATATTTATAATTAAATGATAAGCAAATTATAAAAATAAATATATAGGACCATATAAATGATGATAAATTAATAAACTTTAGTATCGAAAATAATTTTGTTACTAAAAATTGTAAAATTCACTATCATTTTATCGTAAATTGAAGTATACAGTTAACAATGGCAAATTAATTTACTATTATAAAATTTGTATGGTTTTTAATAAATTCAAATTGATGGTAATAATTTTTACTAAAATATAATATGGTATGAAACTTGTTATATATTTTATTACATCATGAGGAAAATTGAATGGGATATTGTATTGTACTGTTGTATAATTTATACATGTTGCAGCTTATATAATCGTGATATTCTTCCGAAGCATATTATAATAATATAATATTTATTATATTGTGTTAACATTTATGAGGGACACGACGATCTAGTTGTCCGACTGATTATATATTATACACTATTGTGTAAGCGTGTTGATTTGAATGTCCGAACAGATGTTTATCGACCCAATCTGGGAAAAAGTAAAGAGTGAATACGATGCATGTGCAACGATAAATATACTATAAAAGGGTTAGGTCTATATAATATAGAAGTCGTATAGCTGATAAGGGCGTAGGCGGTGTTATTGTGCGCTACCTGACCCAGGCCAACAAAGTACGTGTACCCACCTATCGGCAATCAGCATCCATCTCTCGGATTTGTTTGTTCCGCGTATTGTTATTGTAAGACTATTTTTCTTCTCTATCTATATATATATATATATAGGTAGCGTCTCTTTCCAGCGCGATGAATAAATGTCAATGATGTCGTGTAAACGGGTTTCGTTGTATACATTTTTTCATTCAATAGATACAACTGCTTAAAAGCACCCATCGCGGTATGATTTAATTTATGTATGAAAATGAATTATATTCTAACAATTAAATATTTCGAATACTATACAGTATACACAAACAAATTATAACCAAAATAGAAATTTAATTATTTCAAGAAAGTCACTTAGAACGAGAATACTGAATTTATATTTTATCCCATATTTAGAATACACAATTTTTGTAAATAATCGTAATTCTGGAGATAAAAATTAAAAATTACAAATGTATTTAGGCAGAAATAAATTGTATAATTTATGATTTTCAAGCTTGTAGGTACTTGATTCGCATTTTTATGATTATTTTAAAGTAAATAACAATAATAATAACTATAATAAGCAAACGGTTACATAGTTTTGCCGAAACATCATGTCCGAAGTCAAACATCTTCAATCTAATTTTATCCTTTTTGGAAATAAAGATGATAAACAAAATATAATGTAAACTTATAAAGTAAAAACTTACACAAAAAAAACTATGTTATTATGTATGATGTATACATCATTTTATCTTCTATTCTATAATTTATTATTTAAAGAAAATGTTATCTTGTATAAGTATCGAAACTGTAAAAAATATGTAATGTAAAGTATTGCATCCAATGACCATATAGATGCCACGAATCGACTGTAATAAAAAAGAAAAAAACCTATATGGTATAGTATGTATGACCTATAGATTCTGATCGGAGCGATGAGTTTATGATTTTACAGTTTTTTTTTTGTGTCTTTGACCTTCATTTGTAGCAAAAAGCTTCAATTTTCTACTTTAATATCTTTTTTAACAGGAAAGTAAATCCATAGTTGGTACTTCAGAAGACCATAAGTAAAATTTCACAGAAATGTTCATAATAACCATGGAAAAAATAATAGTAAAAACAGGAATTATAAAAATTTATAAAATGTTAAATTTGTGTAGTCAGTTTTAGGATTGAACATGATGTAAAAACAATCTAAAGTTTGTCGTAAGTAGTTTATCTGAAACTCTTAGATCTACATTTTTGTATTGTATGAATTTTTTCATCGTGTTTTAAAGTTTAAATATTGACGAAATTGGATAGGTATATTTTAAACGAAGAATAGGTACGATATTAGTTATTTTTTTTGGAATTCAAATATATTTGTGCGGACTTGAAAGTTTTAGGTTTATCATTATATTTTACTGTGTAAGCAATGAGATGGTATATAACACTATTTATACTAACAGTAAAGTAAATTACTATCATAATAATATAGTAAATATATCAATGAAAAAAAAAGTTCAGAAATATAGGTTGAATTTTAATAGACTGTCTCCTTTGAAAATCATTTTTCGTATTCAAATTTAACACATCCATGATAATTACTTACTCTACCCATGGGCGCAACTAGGGGGGGGGGACCTAACCTAACCTTAGCACTCCCAAATTTTCTGTACCGATTTTTTACATAATCGGTGACAGTAACACTTCTGATTTTAAAACAAGGGGGGGGGGGTTCTCGTATTGTGCTTTAGATTTTAGCACTCCCATAAATTTTACCCTAGTTGCGCCCATGACTCTACCGACTACTGCAACAAAATCCTACACAACTGTTATTTATATTTTACTGGTTAGATAAGTATAGTCAAATTGTTCAATGTTTAAAAATTATCCTTAACTATCGACTTCATACTAGACGTTCAACTGTTCAAGTATTTCTAATACAACAATTTACTCTGTAAAATATTTTGCTTAGAATATGCATGAATTAATTTTTTTTTAGGAAATCCTTAATTATGTTTAACAAAACATTTAAAGTTTTTTGAAATTATGCAGTGAAATTATTGTATATACTTTTTTTAACTTATAATATGTGTATGTGGTGGAATGTTTACAAATTTTTTTGTTTGGTTGGTGGTGAGTGGGGTGGTTAATTAGTTTTAATTGTTCAGAACTTTTAAATTATTTAAATGGCTGTAACAACAGCCAATAGGTATAATATTTATAAATCCATATTAATGTACTGAAATATTACAAGTTAAATTTAATAAAATAAAATTGTATTTTACTAAATAAGCTGCACAATTAATCAAGCATCAAGCAATAAAAACTACTTTTATACACTTCTACAGCATATTAAAAATTATTTGATATAAAGATTCTAAAATATTGAATATTTTATTTTTATTTACTAGCTCCGTTTAACTACAATAACTCAATAAAATCATAAAATATACCATAAAAAAGAAATGTTCAATTCGTATCTATCAATATAAATTATCAAACATTATGTGACGTAGTGGCACAGTAGCTAGTCTAGCAGTCTACCATTATTACAAGTAGTCTTGAATTGACAAAAAAATGTTGAGAAAATTAGGATGTATTCACTGTAAGCACTTTATAATCGGTATAAGTAACTTTTAGCTTTTAGCGTCTTAGCATAGATGATAGATATTAAGTTGTATTGAAGCATATTAATATCTAACGATGCATCTTACCAGTTAATAATGATCAACTTTAAATGAACAGTCAACGTTCTATAACGATTTAAACTTTTAAATATATAATAGAATTTGGAAGGAAAAACTAGAGCACCCCACTTGCCGACTCCCTCCATAAATACACCAATTTGTGTTTGGAATAATGGAGTAAATACGTATATATAACATAAATAGCAAACATCAACTAGGTACATTATATTATTATAAAATGTATGATATAAATGTCGATTAAATAATTCATTTTAATACTTTATTAATAGTATTATCATCAAAGATTTTAATTACCTGAAGATATTTTAGAAACAAGAGTGTTTCGTATCATTTGACGCGTGTTGCCAGGATCCGTGCTTGAAATAATATTGTTCCTGTGATTACGAAAGTTGTCTACGTTTGGCGTTGTTATCCATTGCAATACGGTTGTTTTTTTCATTATAAACCTGCTACATGTTAGTATTATTTAGTTTTTAAAATATTAATATAAAATAAAAAAACTTACAAATATTTAACAATGAATAATATGTATACGAATTATTACGAAACAATATTATATTTTAAGGATGTCAATTATTAAATTAAATTGTTTCCGTTTATAAAATTATAAATAGGAAAAATAATTATGAAAATTATGCACATAGTAACATTAATTACTATGATATAACTCAATAACTGTGTATTTTAAGAATAATATTTATATTATATTATAATGAGTAATAGCTAACTATACCTATAAGCAATCGTAATCGCTATCGACGATTTTCTGGGAAACCATAACCATTACGTCTTTGCTTAAAATGAACGAATACAAAATCCAATTTCGCTTTTCTAAAGTAGAATTTTCACCGAATAACCGCAATT